>NC_090924.1:800588013-800891043 GCF_040938575.1 Ambystoma mexicanum | reverse complement strand
GTTGCCGGAGAGCGTGTGGGCGTTCCGCGCACTTGCCTCCTGTACTTCCCCGTGCCGCCCACATTCTTCCCCATTCCGAGTGTTGTGCCCCATTTTATTCCCCATTCCGAGTGTCCCGCCCTGTGTTCCGCCTACTTTAGAGCTGTGCGCTGCGCTCGGAGTGATAGCGCAGTGGCCGTGGCGCACGCCGTTGGTTGACCTGTGCGCCGGCGTGCGCCGCGCACTTTTACAGCGCACGTCCTATGCTTTTCTTACGCACGGACTTCCATGAATCGACGTGCGCTGGTTTCACTGCGCTTTTCGCTATTTTTCGGCGCAGCGCACGTATAGGCCCCTCTGCGCCGGTATTTTCGGCGCACATTTATTCCATGAATCGGCTGTATTAAGAAGAATGCAACTGCTAGTAGTGTTACCACTACATATACCAACATTAACATAGCCACAAGTAAGCAATCCAAAAAATGCATTTTACTAAAAATGTTTCACCATAGAATCCTTCAGAACCTTATAAAAACAGGAGAAAAATCACACTAGCCCCTTCAAACATACAGTAGTAAACTGATACTGGAAGCTTTCATAGACAGTGCAAGGCTCCTCAAAAGAAGATTATTTATATTAATTTTAAACAGAATGAAACCACTAACAAAATGAATTACTAAACTACAAAAAGTACTTTGCAACATAGGCAATATCAACATAGATACCTTTGCAAACCTCTGTGCAGGTGAGTGGATACACACAACCAACACAGAGCCATATTTCAATGAAGAGGTATACAAAAGAGCAAACAAACCCAATTGCCATACATGCAAGTGGCTGAGGGTATGAAAAGGTAGACAATACTATTATGCCAGAAGAAACACTCATTGACAGAATATCCCCAACAAACTTACAATCAACTCTCCATTTCACTCAACCGATCCGTCCCGTCTACAAATGGCTGTGCACCTCAATGTGTAACGTACGAAAACAATCCTTCAGTTCCTCAATCAATATGTAAAACCCAAAGACAAATTACAAATTAAAATAGTACAAACCATGGACACCTGTCCAGTGCACAAATACACAGGACTGTGAGGACATTCATTAGTCTGCATTACCGGGCCTGCTTGCAAAAGCACCTTCCACTACATCAAAATGTTAGCAACACACCATTCTACTATACAAAATCTAATTTTGTTCAGAGACTCTATTATGCAAAAAGTCCTGCTTTAGCACTGGAGCATTTAAATCACATTCTCCTGTATGGTACAGCCAAACAACTGCTGCAAGAAAACAACTACATCCAAAGCAAATATTTTGGAAGTGAACAGCACTTACAAAATCCAGTAACTGTAGAAGAGAGTAGCGACAACCTTGCAGATACCAACCTTCTGTTACACAAATACAAAAAAGAAATAGCCAAGTTTAAAATCACAGCACATGGGCTGAAGTACCAAACCAAGTATGTGTCTGTTGTCGCAGAACTATTTATACAAAGAGCACCAAAACTATAGATATAACGTACAAAATAGAAGACAATGGCGAATACCAATGGTTCCAATTAGCTCTCTATTTTATGGCAGGAAAAAAATACGACATTACTAACCCCTCAATACTTTGCACAAACTGCACTGGAAAACTTGACAATAACCAAATGCCTTCACGGGCTATCAGTAAAAACTTGGAACTATTCCCACTTCCAAAACCATTCCAACAGCCTAATTTGTATGAGAGCTTTATAATCCAAACAGTGCACCCTATTTCAAGCAATAATACACCTTCAACCAAAAACAGCCACGTTGCTTCCTTCTGAATTACGGAAAGGCATTCATGGCAAAGTAGTTTATTTACCATTAGATCTTAAAGAAAATGTAGACCAAAAATTGGCAGCAACTAGTAGACTTAAACAAAGTTAGAGAAGCCCTGCATTATCTTAAAGAGAACAATGAATACTACAAAGAAATAAACATTGAAGAAAACATGAGAGAAACCACAGAAATAATTCAGGATTCCTCATCAACTGGGCAATTTGAATTTCTAGATCCTACTACAGTCTCCAATATTTTAGACCAATATACAATTCACACACTGCACTCCAAAGACACCATAGACGATTCACTAGAAACATATCAAATGCTGCAGGCCAAAGGATCTCCAATCACCATATGGGAAAAAAGTGTAGAAACACAAGCCTTTCCTCTACTCTTTCCTACTGGAAAAGGTGGAAGGTATGATGAAAGATGCACACAAATAACAGCATCAGAATAGTGCTTATTACGAATGTATTTTGAAGACCCCAGATTCAGACAAAACGTTGAATACATATTCCACCTCCTCTTTGAAAGTGAACTAGCAACTCTATGTTATGGAGTTGCGCACACATTGAAAACAGGTTCCAATTGTTTAAACATGTCTGCTACGCAGCTTCTTCAAAGTGTGCAAGAGAAAGATGAAGTTTTACAGTCAAGTATTACAAATCTCTAGGCAAACATGCATGGTACGAAAGAACACTGGTCCCGACATCACACAGATGTACGGTGTATGCTATGCAACCTTGGCCCACCCACATGGTTAGACACTATAAGTTGTGCAGAGTATGCATGGGAAGACCTGCATGATTTCCTACGCATAGCAAACAAAAACAAAGCTGGGATAGACATGAAAAAACCAGGAGAACTATGCTCTCTTGACCCTTTAAATGTGTCATGTACTTGCTTCACTGCTTTATTGCCATGCTTCACTTCATCTGTAATAAAACAATTCCTCTCCTCAGAGAAGTGCAACACTTCTTTTGGAGGGAAGAATATCAATCCAGAGGATCACCACACATCCACATGGTTTTGTGGATTAATGGTGCTCCTAAATTGGGGCAAGACAGTGATGCCACTGTTTTGCAGCTCAATCACAAACATGTCACTTGCGAAATCCGTTCAGAAAGCGCGCATAGTGACCTACATTCGCATATTTTGCGGTTTCAAGACCCAAGTGTGGCAAGTACTGTCGGCGCAAATATGAAAACAAAGGCAAATACTACACCAAGTCCGCTTTGATTTCCCTAGACCATTTTCAGCAAAAGGACAAGTAAACAGCTTCATGTCTTCTGTTAGATACAGTGTGAAAGGCAAATCGCCTAAGAACACATACTGCATTAAAAGTACTGAAGCATCAAAGTACATCAATGATTACAATGCAATCTTTGCCCTCCTGTGGAATGCAAACATAGATGTGCAGTACATTACAGACAATACCACTTCAGTTGCACAATATGTCATAGCCTACTTAACCAAAGCTGAGAATACAGAGCTGAAAGACCTCTAGCATAACATATCATCTGACAAAACATTGTCACAAAAATGATACAGATTTTGCATAAAAATGCTCTCTCATAGAGAATGTGGCTGCTACGAAACCACAGATGGTTTAACCGGCACAGTCATGTATGGGGAAAATAGCCAAAAACGATCCCAAAAGCCAGCACATTCTGAAAAATAATGTATTGGACACATACTACCCAAACAGGAGTACTACTTTGGAAACCATGTGTCTATATCACATAGCCCAAAACTTCTCATACAAAAATAATATTAAGCCAGATAAGAAAAAGGTAAATACCTAGTCAAAAGTTGTGAGGGAAGCCCGATTAAACTTACCAAACGCAGCCTTGTTTATCATATGAAGCTATCATTAAAAACTCCTCAACAAAAATAACTTTACTGTATGTCCCCACTGCAACTTTTTAAACCTTGGAGAAAAGAAGAAGATTTTTTTGGACACCCATTCCTCCTATGAAGATGCTTTCAATGCAAATGAAAGCACTATAACAGATATAAACTTTGCACAATACAAAAACATGTTGGACAATGAACGCGAACAAGAAGAAGAACTTCAAGCAAAAAAAATGTAGACACTCCTGAGAGCTGTCAACTTTCTCTTACACGAAACCAAGAACAACTTGGAGACCCACTCATAGTAAATGAGGCAGAATTAGCCATGACTGTAGAAGTAGAAAACACTGTGGGCCTCATTATGAGTCCTGCGGTAACCGCGATGGTAAAACCGCCTGGTTACCGCCGGACTCGTATTACCATTCCGCCTCCGTGACTCCCGGAATTACCAGGGCATTACAGCCTTGGTGTCCCGGGAATTCCGGAGGCAGAATTCGGTAAATCCCCATACCCATTGAGTCCCATAGGACTCAATGGGAATGGGGAAGTGGAAACACCGGCACCTTCTTGTGATGGTGCTGGTGTTTCCACGTCCACCTGCAGGAGGGAGGTGTTCAACCCGCCAGGTCAGACCTAGCGGGAAGATCACCTCAAACCTGCAGGACTCGGAATCGGGCGGTCCGGAATCAACAGTGGCGGCGGGTTTACTGCCACTGTTAATTCCGGACCGCCCGACCTGTAATGAGGCCCTATGTGTCAGTATGAGCAATCTGAAGAAAACTTTGCTGTACTGCAATCACAATTCAATAATAAGCAGCATAACATTTTCCTAGAAGTAACTAAAGTAAGTGAACATAGTGTGCAGCATGAAACTAAAGCGTGTACCTGTCAAAACTATAAACTTGTACTCCTGTATGTAAGTGGTCAACTGGTTCAGGCAAAACATTCTTAATAAAAATCATCAGCAAGTTCTTCCAACAAATTACAAACAACAAGCTTACAGCTGTTGTAACTGCCCCCACAGGTTTAGCTGCCTACAACATAGGTGGTGTTACTTTACACCGATTGCTACTCCTTCCAGTAGAACACCAAAACATATTGAACTACTAAAAAAGGTCATCAGAAGCTGCAATGGAGCTACGCAGAGTTTTGAAACAAATCAAAATGCTCCTAATAGATGAGGTGAGCATGGTCCTCGAAACGGACTACAAAGAACTCTTCAGAGGAAAACATGTTATTGTTTTTGGAGATTTTATTCACTTAACACCAGTGAAAGGGGAACCTATTTTGAAAACCTTAGGACACAAACTGTGCCGTAACACACTTGGAAGCATAGGGAATGTAAATCTAAGGCAACATTTCCAATACAGAGAACTAACTGAAAACATGTGTCAGTCTGCAGACCACACCTATTCCAACATTTTGAAAAGTTTTCAGATTGGTGTGCTTTCTAAGGAAGCACAGTCTATCTTAAGTATCAGACACATCCATGAGCTATACAGGCATAAAACATCTGCTACTGATGTCATGGAACAATTAGCACACAGAAATGTAAAATGTATGTCCTTAATGCCAACTCTAGCAAGCTGGGCAATGTTGAAAAAAGAAATGCAACCAATAGTGCAAATTTACTCCACAGACAAACTAGACGTGCACGTTATGACAGTACCTGCGTGTCAAAAAGCCACAGCACGATTAAAAAGCTTAGAAAAGCTGGTTTGGAGAAAATTGTAACATTGTGTTTAAATTGTAACATTGTGTTTAAACTGTAGAGTAATGCTAAAGCCTAACTTTGATGTGCAGCAAGGTTTAGTTAATGGAGCATTGGTACAGTTGTTTCCAGACATACCCACGTGACAACAACATTCAGTTTGTCAATATCCACTTTGACAAACTATCAGAGGTTAAAAGGATAGAACGCTCAACAACGCAATTCCTTTTTTACAAAGACATGTATGTACGCAGAGAACAGTTTTCTCTGTCTCTAGCATACGCCATCACTATTCATAAATCGCAAGGTCTAACCCTAGATCAAGCATTGATTGACATCGGCAACAAAGTCTTTAAAGAAGGGATGAGTTATGTAGCACTGTCATGCCTACATACATCTTGAAGGACTATTTCTACTCAATTTGGATGCAAGTAAAGTCAAAGCTGACATTGCTTGCCTCGTAGAGTACAACAGACTATGTGCCCTCTACACACCCCATCTCAAAATGTACCCTGTTCCTCAAAAAGCAAAGTCCAAACACAAGTTATACGTGATCTCCCAGCAGTACGACCAAAGAAATTAAAAGCAGCTGCTACTCCATCAATGACCACAACCACAGAAGTATGTACTGAAAAGACAAATGCATACACAACTGCAGAAAGAAAGAAAAGTGCCTATTCAAAACAAGCATGTGGACTTACATCAAATTACTTGGACACAGAAATATTTGGTCTATTCAAATTTTCCAACACAACTGGTGTAAACGGCTATGCAAATGTTGTAATCAATGTTCTGTTCCAATTGCCACCAATTGTTGAAAACATTTACTTAAACGGTGCAGACCAGTTGTGCAAATGCTACTCCTTCATAGGAATGTGACAAACAATCCTGACACCATTTACAGTGTCTCAGGAATAAGGCAGGAATTGGAATCCTGTGCAGGAATGGTATGATTCACTATAATAACACAGGAAGATCCACAAGAATTTCTAATGTACTTACTACTGGAAAGCAAAAACATTCCTATAAATCTTCCAGATTTCATTCATGATATGATATGATAGGTTATTTATTATGCACTTAATACCCAGAGGTTTCTAAGCATAGACCCGGGGATCGAACCTGTGCCATGCACCCACAAATCAGCCCAGTGGCCACAACCATTGGGGCACTCCAATAAACCAAATGCCACGCACCCTGTCCACTTCTGTACACATGCTATTACAGTAATTGCAGCCAGTGGGCAGACTCAGGATTTATGGCCTCCTGCCATGCACCCAATAGACTAATTGCTCGCCACAATCACCACAGCATAATACAGATATACACCCATCAATCTTCACACTGGCCACAACCCACACACATAGGCTTACTGCCAGAGGCCCTATCCACTTCTGTACACATACTATTGCACTACTTGCAACCATTCACATTCCACTCCCCTTCTGTAAACCGCCTTCATCCGTGTAAACTTCTCTATGCATACCATTACACTACTTCAACCAGTGGCCAAACTCCTGCCATGCACCGAAGACTCTAGTAGCTTGCCACAATTACACCAGCATAATACAGCCATGCACTCAAGAATCTGCCCAGTGGCCACAATCCTCTAAAAATTCAATGACCCAGTTGCCACACACCCTCTCCACTTCTCTACACATACTATTACTTCAACCAGTGGCCAGACTCTTGGGTGCATAGCTGGCCACAATCACAACACCATAATAGAGCCATGCTACCAACAATCTGCACAATGGCCACAACTCACACCCATAGGCCAGCCGCCTGAGGCCCTATCCCCTCGTGTACAGATGCTATTACTATTACACTACTTTGCGCCAGTGAGCAGACTCTTGGGTGCATGGCCTTTGGCCATGCACCCAAAGGTCCAGCAGCTTGCCACAACCATCACAGCATAATACAGCCTATACAAACATCCTCATATCATCTACATTCTATTCCACTCCCCTACCATAATAAAGCCTGCCTGCAGTCACCACATAACCTACTCGCCTCAGGAACTACTCGCGATCTGCTGTGGTGTCCATGGACATGAGGACCACAACACCTAAACAAATACATCATATGAACCATCTTTCACTCCCGCACCCTTTCCAGCCCCTCTTCCCAACACCAGATACCCAAAAAAACAATTAAAAAAAAAAAAAAAAAAATTTGGGTCACTCTGAATTTTTTGCAAAGTTTGGTGAGGATTCGTCCAGGGGGGGCAAAGTTATAGGGGGGGTCCCAAAACTTATTTTTTTCCCATAGACTGAATGGAAAAATTTTTTGCTCGCGTCTACAGCCCAAACCACTGGACGGATTTTCACCAAATTTGGACCAGGAGCAGCGGCTTGGTCCCAAAAGCGTGCTTTTGCAAATTTGGTGAAAATCCGTCCAGTAGTTTTTTTTTAAATGACCAAAAAGTAGGTAAAAAAAAATTAGTGATACCTGTGTTCGGTCCGCGGACACACTTCCCTGTTCGCTCCGCAGACAGTGTTCTGATTGGCCAATCGGCTTGCGTGATGTTCGCGGACATGCAAGGTGTTCGCTGATTGGACGGCGTGGAGCGTGAAGCACGTCTGATTTTCGGTAGCGCCCGCCATCTTGAATTCACGGTCATCCGCGGACAGCGCAGTGAAACATTGTTCAAAATTTGTATTTAGTAGAGTGTGTTGGTGTGTAGGAGTGTTTGGGGAGGGTGGGAGTGTATGAGATAGGATGAAAGTTGTGTTTTTTATGTGTTAGACATTCTTTTTGTATTTGATTTGTCTGCGGACATCACGGGTGTTCTGAAATGTTCTAAATAAACTGAATGGGGGGTGTTCTGAGGACTCAATATGTGTCCGTTTTGTTCGCAAGCAGACTGAAACTGTTCTAAGAACACTCGCCGTGTTCTGAAATGTTCCCAAATAAACAAAATGGGGGTGTCCTGAGGACGCTGTCCGTATTGTTCGTTGTCAAGTTGAATATGTTCTAAGAACACTCGCGGTGTCCTGAAATGTTAGCAAATACACAAAATGGGGGTGTTCTGAAGACGTTGTTGAACACTCGCTGTGTCCTGAAATGTTCGCAAATATGTATGGGGGTTGTGGCTGACAAGTTGAATGTGTTCTAAGAACACTCGTGGTGTCCTGAAATGTTCGCAAATAAACAAAATGGGGGTGTCCTGAGGACGCTGTCCGTATTGTTCTCTGTCAAGTTGAATGTGTTCTAAGAACACTCGCGGTGTCTTGAAATGTTCGCAAATAAAGAAGATGGTGGTGTTCTGAAGACACTTCTAAGAACACTCGCGGTGTCCAGGGAATGTTCGTTGGGGGTGTCCTGAAGACGCTGTCCGGATTGTTCTCTGTCAAGTTGAATGTGTTCTAAGAACACTCGCGGTGTCCTGAAATGTTCGCAAATAAACAAAATGGGGGTGTTCTGAAGACGTTTCTAAGAACACTCCCGGTGTCCTGGAATGTTCGTAGGGGGTGTCCTGAAGGCATAGTCCGTTTTGTTCGCTGGCAAGTTGAATGTGTTCTAAGAACACTCGCAATGTCCTGAAATGTTCGCAAATAAACAGAATGGGGGTGTCCTGAGGACGCTGTCCGTATTGTTCTCTGTCAAGTTGAATGTGTTCTTAGAACACTCATGGTGTCCTGAAATGTACGCAAATAAACAAAATGGGGGTGTTCTGAGGACACTGTCCGTATTGTTCGTTGTCAAGTTGAATGTGTTCTAAGAACACTCACGGTGTCCTGAAACGTTCGCAAATAAACAAGATGGTGGTGTTCTGATGACGCTTCTAAGAACACTCGCGGTGTCCGGGGAATGTTCGTAGGGGGTGTCCTGAGGGCGCTGTCCGTATTGTTCTCTGTCAAGTTGAATGTGATCTAAGAACACTCGCGGTGTCCTGAAATGTTCGCAAATACACAAAATTGGGGTGTTCTGAAGACGTTGTCGAACACTCGCTGTGTCCTGAAATGTTCGCAAATATGAATGGGGGTTGTGGCTGACAAGTTGAATGTGTTCTAAGAACACTCGCAGTGTCCTGAAATGTTCGCAAATAAACAAAATGGGGGTGTCCTGAGGACGCTGTCCGTATTGTTCTCTGTCAAGTTGAATGTGTTCTTAGAACACTCATGGTGTCCTGAAATGTACGCAAATAAACGAAAATGGGGTGTTCTGAGGACACTGTCCGTATTGTTCATTGTCAAGTTGAATGTGTTCTAAGAACACTTGCGGTGTCCTGAAACGTTCGCAAATAAACAAGATGGTGGTGTTCTGAAGACGCTTCTAAGAACACTCGCAGTGTCCAGGGAATGTTCGTAGGGGGTGTCCTGAGGACGCTGTCCGTATGGTTCTCTGTCAAGTTGAATGTGTTCTAAGAACACTCGCGGTGTCCTGAAATGTTCGCAAATAAACAAAATGGGGGTGTTCTGAAGACGTTTCTAAGAACACTCGCGGTGTCCTGGAATGTTCGTTGGGGGTGTCCTGAAGGCGTAGTCCGTATTGTTCGCTGGCAAGTTGAATGTGTTCTAAGAACACTCGCAGTGTCCTGAAATGTTCGCAAATAAACAAAATGGGGGTGTCCTGAGAACACTGTCCGTATTGTTCGTTGTCAAGTTGAAAGTGTTCTAAGAACTATCGCGTTGTTCTGAAATGTTCGTAGGGGGTGTCCTGAAAACGCTGTCCGTATTGTTCGTTGTCAAGTTGAAAGTGTTCTAAGAACTATCGCGCTGTTCTGAAATGTTCGTAGGGGGTGTCCTGAAAACGCTGTCCGTATTGTTCGCTGGAAAGTTGAAAGTGTTCTAAGAACACTCATAATGTCCGCGGACATTAAAAGTTTCCATAGACCATAGTTGAAATGTTTGACTCTATGGATGTGATATGCTGCGGTGGTTGTTGCCAAATGGCCATGCACGCAAGACTCTATGCCCTGGCAACAACCACCGCAGCATATCACATTCATATTTGCTTATAACTTTGGGTGAAAAACAAATGTATAAGGAACAAAGGTATTAGATACTATGGATGTGATATGCTGCTATGGTTCTCCTTATTATTGTATACTTACTGTTTGGTCTAGTAACCGGAGTACATGTATTTCTTGTTAATTTCTGTGATAACAGAAAATAGCATGTTAGTATTAGTATTTTGTAATGACTTATTACATTGTATAATCAATATATATATTTTTTTTTGGACCCTCATATTTAGTAGATTAGAAATCAAAGTACTGTGCAATTTGCTCAGTTTCTGTATTTGTTGCTAAAATCATTGGGTCTGTGGGACAAAAGAAAATCCATGTTGGATTAAAAAAAAAACTTATTCTGTTATGCTACAGTTTATTTGTTTGTTTGTTTTCAGTGTTCACTTGTTGTTTCTGGCTAATGCTGTATACTTTGGCTTGTTGTATTTTTTTGAAACACTAATATTATTTATTTGTTTTGATATTATAAAATTTTGGAGCAGTTAGATACCAATTGGCGTATTCTAACTGTCTATTTTTTTGATATATTTTAGTGGTATTGATGTATCTATTTGGATATTGTTAAACTTTGGGACAGTTAGATACCAATTGGCGTATTCTAACTGTGTATTTTTTGGTCTAATTTAGTGGTATTCATTTATCTGATTAGTTGTTGTAGAATCTTTGAGCAGTTAATAGCTTTTGGAGTATTCTGACAGTTTATATTTTTTTAACACAAGTTTACTTAGGGTTTAAATACAGTTTAGTTATCAAATTTTGGTTTTAAGAACATCAAATAAGCGTTTGTAAGATTTCCTAGTAATCTCTGCTTTAAAGTAATGGTACTATCATTACATTCAAACCATCCACATTTCTTTTTTATATATGCAGTGTAGTACCCTGAATTGGTTGTGGCTCCTGCGTGGTAGATTATACCTATTGTTGTGAAGGTTTTCTTACCAAGTGATATTTGACCATATGTGAATCCAGTCAGCTTGCAGTTGTTTTTGGTACCATCTGCATTGTAACGTAGAAGCATTAGTATTATGTATTTACTATGTGTTTGTATTACTAACGTGGAGCGATTATCTGAATTGCAGGTAGAGCATAATCTACCATGGTTTGCATTTTGTACAAGTCGCTGAAATGGAATGGATTCACAATTTGGTATTGATATATATATGAAGCGTTCATTGGGGATTTCTTCTTGTGTCACATTGTTGCAGAGAGTGCATGTATTTTTCCACATGTATGAAATCTGAAAGATTTCATTTATAGGTATGTTTTTGTTTTCCAGTACTTGTAGTAAGTAGATTAGAAATTCTTGTGGATCTTCCTGTGAATGTATAGTGAATTTCACCATTCCAGCACATTCTTTAGGGTCTGTTGAAAAAAATAAAGAAGATATGGGTTGGGGTGTTCTGGAATGTATGTGTGCTGTGTGCATGAGTGTTTGAGTAAAATGATAAAGATGTATGTAATGGTGTGTGATTGTGCATTGGGAACTACAACTAGTAGGGATAGGTATTCTTGAATTTATGTGTTACTAAACTGGGGTTCAGATGACCAAAAAAAAGTAAGCTAGTGGTGTGGAAAAGTACAAATAGTAAATCTAATGTATACAATTAAAACAGTTGTTTGTTCTATAATATGAAAATTGTAGCGGTTCAGTTGGGTAATTTGTGTGTCCAAAAATAGGAATTTGTGGGCCATTCTGGCTGTAAATCGCTGTTTAAGACATGGAGATTTTTGGACAAAATGGTACATAATCTCTATTTTTAGGCACCAAAATAGCTTGTATTAACGTTATAATATGTTTGATTAATAATACAAATATTATGGTGATATTCTACTTACTTTTTTTCTTAAATTAACAGGTAACTTCTTAGTTCTTCTTTGTTCTTCGAATTCAGCTGCTTCTTTTCAGGAGACTGGTCTTCGCTGCAATTGTAAAAGCTTCAAATTAGTAACTTTGTTTGTATATAGCGCTGTTTTTAATTTAGATATTGATTTTTTTAATTGAAATCCGCAGTGCCTTATTTAAAACCATTAAACTAATGTATTTACATAAGATACATTGCATCAGTTCAGTACATATGATATGTTCTTAATGAACACATTTTATTGAATGACTAACTGTAGCAAAAAAAAAATCTCTTTACTATGTCTTGTGAAATGTATAATATACCAGTGAATACCACTATTTCTATAAGTAAGCTGTTCTAGGTAATAGCGCATCAATGTCATGTCTAAATTAAAGTAATTAAGTAAATAAATAAATAAAAACAAAAAAATATGAAATTGTATAAGTATTTTTTTAAAGATTTAAACATAGATTGTGCTTGCATGCAATTTTGTTGAATATATGTAGTCTATATATTTCATTAAAAAAATGTTAGTTTAACATGATTTGAGTGTGTGTGTATAAAGAAAGTAAATAGTATAAAGGTTTATAAGTGATAGTTGATTTTAGGAAATTGAAAAAAATACAGTAAATTCATTTTACAGATTACACAAGCTAAAAGTCTGTTTGAAAATGTGTTCATCTACTGTACAGAAAATATGCATACCTGAAGTTTGTGTCCATGCATATGGATATGCATGGAGCTGCAAGTAGAAATCTTGGAGACTTGTACAGTATTTCTGGTAGATGGTGCTTGCCAATGATATGACACTTGTACTCAGAGAGATTCACAGTACATTTGCAGTGCTGATTTATGATGATGCAGTTAGATGTAGAGGTCTTGAATGTGATTGGTGCATGGTCATGTGATTTTTTAACTACATCCAATGAGGGAATGGCAGAGAGAATGAAGTGGAAATGGTAGAAGGGCTGTTCATGTTACGATATGTCCGCGGACATGGCGGTAGTTCGCGGACATCAGGAGTTACATCCGGGGATTTTTGGGTTCAGAAGTCATGCAAATGAGAATAAGCACTGAAAGGGATTGGTCAGGAAAGTTTAGTGGGTGTGGAGGAGAGAGTTTCTCAGATACTCTTTTTGCTGAGAGAACAAAAGATAGCTATGGCTGTGTGTTTCAGAAAACAGATTGTTTGGATTTTGGGAGATTTTTGGATACATTGGTTGAAGGTGCATGCAGAAAGCTGTGGAGTAGCTGTAGATCTTGGATTCCCACATGTGGAAGTACACTGGCATGGAGTACGTGGAATGAAGTGGTTGGACTTGCTACCTCTCTGTGCTACTTTGGAGACAGAGCAACATCCAGACATAATTGTAATTCATTGTGGAGGGAACAGTTTAGGACATGTGACTGGAATTCTTTTGCAATTTGCTATGAAAGAAGGACTTGGGAAGGTTATGGACATGTTTCCTAATTCTCAAGTGATATTTTCACGGATTGCGCAGAGACAAATGTGGCTTCGTTCTTCTTCATTTGGTCCACAAATGGAAAAAGCAAGGCGCAATGTTAATAAGGCTGTTTGTGCCTTTCTAAGAGATTTTGGCATGTCCTCTTTTCACAATGAAAATATTATGTTTCGTAGTACATACATTTTTTCTCAGAGATGGAGTCCATCTTACTTATGCTGGCAATCAGATTTTTCTGAGAAATGTACAAAATGCATTGCGACCTTTTTTGGAATTACAACAACCATTTTGAAGTAGGTGTTAAGCATTTATCATTTTTGACTTACAAACACCACCCTAAGGCTCTTTTCAGAGCCACCACTTCTTCCCAGAGAAAATTGCAATGTTTGTGATGGGGTAGCAACCCAATTTTTTAAATGTTTGCGAACTGTCCGCGGACTTCTAAAAAATACAAAGGGCCCTGCATTTATTTTCACTTCTATTTTTTAACTGTGAAAGGCGGCTCTGAAAAGAGGCTTATTTTTTTTTGATTTTTGATATTTTGTATTTTTTTGGGGTTTTTTATACACGACACACTAGGAGAGGAGGGGAAAGGAAGGTAAAGGGGGGACACCAACCACAGGGATAAGAAAGGGCGAGCTGAGAGAGGAAGATGTAGAGTGGGTTTTATTTGGGTAGTGAGCAGATCTTCTCGTGCTCTGAGACGATAGTCTCAAAAGCACTACAAAGTCACTCCCCCCTGCAGAGTACTGTGTCACAGTACATACATACAACTGTGACCCTCGAAAGGTATGGGTCATCAGCATTCTATATGGCCTGTGAGGCAGCTTGAGGAAGACGCTGTCCTACAGAGGTGGTCCTTGTGGTGACAGGATCAGAAACAGAGGATGAAGTAGAGGAAATCAACCTGCTACATTCTTCGCAAGGTACAACCCTGCGAATAGCCCCAGAGTGAAATGACCTCAGGTGTCGCTTCATAGTAGTGGTCCCAAAGCTGTACTTACCGTGCTTCCCGCGACTGAGTATAATTTTGCACTCATTGCAGGTAACACGGTTCGCACGAGCCTTAGGAACATTCCCATGAATGGTAAATAACCGCCACACCCAAGACTCACGCCTAGTGCGGGTAGTAGGCTTTTCCTCTACCTCATTCTCATCATCCTCTTCTTCCTCCTCCGCATCCTCACTCCTGTTCCCCTCTTCAGGCCCTTGGGGAGGTGGTGGTGGTGGAGGGGGTGGGGGTGGTGCTGAAGCAGGTGCAGCACCAGGTGGCAGTTCTACACATCTCGATGGTGTAATCAGCAAGTTGCTGGAGAAATAGCTGTGCTCTGAAGAATAGCCAGAAACACAATGAGAATAAGCTCTAGGGCGTGGTCTTTTATAGGGGTACTTGTGCGCGGTCCGCGGACATGCGCGCTGTCCACGGACAGATCGAACACAAAAAAAAGTTTGAAAAGTTTCAAAAGGTATGTAGAAACTCAGGATTACTATGTGGGACTTGTGCCATGGTGAGATTTTATTGAAAAATATTATGGATTAATTGAAAATGTACTTTTAATTTGTTCGGGGACCCGAACAGTGTCCGCATTCAGAATACGCGATCAGCGTGGGCGCGGTCATATGATCCGTTCGCGAACAAGTCCGCGAAGGAAGCGCATGTCCGCTGGACACCAAATGCACGGAGATTGGCTAGCGCATGCGCGTTGATGTTCTACGGACACTGTTCGGGTCCTGAACTAATTAAAATTGCGTCACACGTGAAACGAACATTTCAGGACACTGCATGTGTTCTTAGAACAGTTTAAATTTGCTAGCGAACAGTAAGGACAGATATAGTGTTCTTCAGGACACTTTCATTTTCGTTTATGTACGAACATTTCAGGACACCAATTGTGTTCTTAGAACATTTTCAACTTGCTAGCGAACAGTACGGACAGATATAGTGTTCTTCAGGACACGTTCAATTTCATTTATGTACGAACACTTCAGGACACCGCGTGTATTCTTAGAACAGTTTGAACTTGCTAGCGAACACTACGGACAGATATAGTGTTCTTTAGGACACTTTAATTATTTTTTTTTACGAACATTTCAGGACACTGCATGTGTTCTTAGAATAGTTTCATCTTGCTAGCGAACAGTACGAACAGGTATAGTGTTCTTCAGGACACCTCCATTTTCGTTTATTTACGAACATTTCAGAACACCTGCACTGTCCGCGGACACCTACATTGTTTTAAAAAAAATAAAAAACGAAACTATTTACAACACAATATAAAAATTAAACTTTATTTAACATATATTAATAATTTATGACAGAGAAGGTGAGGCAGAAACAGAAACAAAAACAGGAGAATTAGGGGTTTCATCATGATTGTTATTAGGTGAAGAAGGGATGGAAGTCTCATCAAAACGTTTTGGGTTATGGAGAGGGTTTGGGGATAATTGACTGGGATATGGTGAGGAGGGACAAGTACATGTGGGGCAATGGTACGAGGTTTTTGGTTTAAAATGATCTTCCACACAAGTTTTCAAATTATTAAAATTAGTCAACAATAAATCCATTTTTTCTTCTATACTGTGAAAAGTGTTATCCATAACAGGTTTTTCTGAAGTATTTTCTATTTTGGTATGCTCTGTACAAAAAAAAATATATATATTTTAAATGTATACAAAATAATAATAATTAAATGATTTATATTATAAAGTGTTTACCATTAGTTTCACTATCTTGTGACATTTCTTCATGTGGGAAATGCTCCTCTAGCCATTCCAAAGTACAAGACATTTCTGTGAGAGAAAAAAAAAAAGATAATATATTTTTTTATCTAATACAGAAAGTTTATAAATATATGAATAAAATTAAGTACACTTACTATTTCAGGTAAGATATGTCCTACGTACTCAGTGGATCTGCTCTTGTTCTCAGTTCTGTTGTGTTTGTGAGGTAATTATGTTGGAAGCCAATTTATTTTCTTGTGGTATATTCCATTTTAGAACATAGTGCATTTAAATGAATGGTTAGTGTGTTGTATATATGGGTTACATTTCTTATGTATTAGTACATATAATGTGTTTGTGTGATTTTTTTTGAATTTGTTAAATGTTCCTATGTTATGATATAACAATCAAACATACCCCCCCAGAGTTTGTGATGTCATCTTTGATGTCCTGGGTGTTAGTCTTAGCAGTGCATGGTGGTGGCACGAGTTATGGTTGCTTAGCTTACCATAACTGGCAAATTTCAAGGGTTTTTCGGTTTTACTTGGAACCATAACGTCCCTTTGACAAAGTTTTTCACTGAATTTCATAGGTTTTTAGTAGCGCAACTTAACCATAACGTCCCTTTAACAAAGTTTTTTCATTGAATATATATATATATATATATATATATATATATATATATATATATATATATATATATATATATATATATATATATAGTTATGGTTAAATTGCTATTCCCATAGGAAAAGCACTTTTTGGGCGGCTTATAACTTCGCTCCCCCTGGACGAATCCACACCAAACTTTGCAAAAGAAAGTATATGGCCCACTCTGAATTCTTTAGCAAACTTTGGTGAGGTTTGGTCCAGGGGGGTCCCAAAACTTCTTTTTTTCCCATAGACTGAATAGGGAAAAAACTTTGCTCACGCCTACACCCTAAACCTCTGGATGGATTTCAGCAGCGTCTTGGTCCTGAAAGCGTGCTTTTGTAAATTTGGTGAAAATCCGTCCAGTAGTTTTTTAAAAAATGACCAAAAACTAGGTCACAAAAAATGTGTGATATCTATCTCCGCGTACACATTTCCCTGTTCGCTCCCTGGACAGTGTCCTTATTGGCTAATCGGCTTGCGTCATGTTTGCGGACATGCGACGTGTTCGCTGATTGGATGGTGAAGAGCGTGGAGTGCATCAGATTTTTGGGAACGCTCGCCATCTTATATCCGCGGACATCCGCGGACAGCGCAGTGACAAATGGTGGAGTAATACAATTTTGGCAAGTCTTTTGGCATGTAAGACTGGTTGGGGAGGGTGGGGGAGAAAGAGATGGGTCAAATATTGTATCTATTTGGGTGGCAGGCACCCCTGTTGTGTTTGTTGTGTCTGCGGACAGCCGCACTGTGCTTGATGTCCGTAATCGACCAAAATGCGGGTGTCATAAGGGCATTATAGCTGTCTGTACTGTTCGCAGGCAAGTTGAAACTATTCTAAGAACACACATGGTGTCATACCTGTCTGTACTGTTCGCAGGCAAGTTGAAACTGTTCTAAGAACACACACAGTGCCCGGGATGTCCGTAATCAAACAAAAATGGAGGTGTCCTAAGGACACTATACCTGTCCGTACTGTTCGCAGGCAAGTTGAAACTGTTCTAAGAACACACACGGGGTCCAGGATGTCTGTAATCAAACAAAAATAGAGGTGTCCTAAGGACAGTATAGCTCTCCGTACTGTTCGCAGGCAAGTTGAAACTGTTCTAAGAACACACACGGTGTCCGGGATGTCCGTGATCAAACGAAAATGGAGGTGTCCTAAGGACACTACACCTGTCTGTACTGCTCGCAGGCATGTTGAAACTGTTCTAAGATCACACACTGTGTCCGGGATGTCGATAATCAAACGAAAAAGGAGGTGTCCTAAGGACACTACACCTGTCCGTACTGTTCACAGGCAAGTTGAAACTGTTCTAAGAACACACACAGTGTCCGGGATGTCCGTAATCAAACTAAAATGGAGGTGTCCTAAGGACACTATACCTGTCCGTACTGTTTGCAGGCAAGTTGAAACTATTCTAAGAACACACACGGTGTCCGGGTTGTCCGTAATTAAATGAACATGAAGGTGTCCTGAGGACACTATACGTGTCCGTACTGTTTGCAGGCAAGTCCGCGGACATAAAGATTGCCCATATGACATAGTTAAATTGTGTTCTATGGGTGGGATATACTGCTGTGGTTGTGGCCAGGGCCTACCCAAGACCAAAGTTATAAGTACCAAAGTTATAAGCTACCATGGGTGTCATATGCTTCGGTGGTTGTGGCCAGGTCCTAGAGTCTTGGGTGCATGGGCCATGCACCCAAGACCGAAGTTATATGCACTGTTTGCTTTAATGGTTGTGTTATGGAGCAATATTTATGAGTTATACTTATTGTAATATACTTACTGTTTGGTTTGGTAACTGGAGTACATATATTCTTTGTCAATTTCTGTGATAAAAGAAAAGATCATGTTAGTATTGGTAATTTGTAAGGACTTATAACATTGAATAATAGACATTCTTTATTCATTTCGACCCTCATATTTAGTAGATTACAAACCAGTGTACTGTGCTATTTGCTCAGTTTCTGTATTTGTTTTTCAAATTATTGGGTCTGTGAAAAAAAAATCCATGTCGGATTAAAAAAAAAATGTTTTTTGTTATGCTACAGTCTATTTGTTTTATTTCAGAGTTCACTTGTTGTTTCTCGCTAATGTTCTATCTGTTGGCTTGTTGCATATTTTTGGAGCAGTTAGGTACCTGTTGGCGTATTCTAACTGTCTATTTTCTGTTATAATTTAGTGGTATTGATATATGTGTTTGGTTGTTTTGAAATCTTGGGGCAGCTAGATACCTGTTGGTGTATTCTAACTGTTTATTTCTTGTTATAATTTAGTGGTATTCATTTATCTGTTTGGTTGTTATAGAATATTGGGGAAGTTAGATACCTGTTGGCGTATTCTAACAGTTTATAGTTTTTTAATTGAAGTTTTGGTAATGTTTAAGTACAGATTTGTTATAAAATTTTGGTTTTAAGAAGATTAAATAAGCGTTTGTAAGATTTGCTGGTAATCTCTGCTTTAGAGTAATGGTACTATCATTACATTCGAACCATCCACATTTCTTTTTAAAATATATGCAGTGTAGTGACCTGCATTGGTTGTGGCTCCTGTGTGGTAGATAAAAAAAAAAACTTTTTTTTGTTATGCTACAGTCTGTTTGTTTGTTTTAAGTGTTCACTTGTTGTTTTTGACTAATGTTCTATCTGTTGGCTTGTTGCACATTTTTGGAGCAGTTAGATA
The DNA here is from genome assembly GCF_040938575.1 of Ambystoma mexicanum. Classification (NCBI taxonomy): domain Eukaryota; kingdom Metazoa; phylum Chordata; class Amphibia; order Caudata; family Ambystomatidae; genus Ambystoma; species Ambystoma mexicanum. Next base: position 800,871,342 of record NC_090924.1, on the reverse strand, counting down.
GCTGTTGGCGCATTCTAACTGTCTATTCTTTGGTATAATTTAGTGGTATTGATTTATCTGTTTGGTTGTTGCAAAATCTTTGGGCGGTTAGATACCTGATGGCGTTTTCTAACTGTTTATTTCTTGTTATAATTAGTGGTATTCATTTATCTGTTTGGTTGTTATAGAATCTTGGGGCAGTTAGATACCTGTTGGCATATTGTAACAATTTAGGGGCCGATTCATGGAACAAACGTGCGCCGAAAATCTATGCGCAAGCAGGCGCAAGCAGGCGCAAGCGCGAAAAAACAGGCGCACGCGCACACGTGCCATTCATGGAAGTCCCTGTGCGTGTTTTCCTCAGGATGTGCGCCAAACCCGTGCATGGCGCACACGTCACTGAAACATCCCGAACGGCGTGCGCGACGCGCACAGTGAAAGCGCACAACCTCGGCGCACACACCAAAAAGGGGGCGGAACACGGGGTGTAACGCGCGGAATGGGGAACAACGTGCGAAAATAAGGGAGTAACTGGGATGTACTGCTGGGAAGCAGACGGAACGCCCACACGCACGCGAACCACACGTATTCATGGAATCGAATAGGGCAAAGCCGTGCACGGCCAAAGACAGGCACAGGCCTAAACACATCCGCCACACAAAGGCAGGCGGTAGCGTCCCTGCGCATCACAAAAACGCCAATATACAGCAATGATGAATGTCCCATACTGCTATTGTGCCTGGGGTTCGCGTGAAGATCTTCACGCGATCGGGCCTGGGGGAGCGGGCTACGTGTATTACGGGGGTTCGCGTGAAGTTTTTCACGCGATCGGGCCTGGGGGAGCGGGCTACCACTCACCATCTGCCTTGCGTGTAGAAGAACGCGTAGCCAACACCCGCTGTGAAGTAATAGCGTGTGAACCCCAACGGCTGGAAAACACACGCACCACACCCCATGAAAAGCACGTACAGAACAACGTAAAGGCAGGTGGGATCTACAAGCCCTGCCAGGGAAACACCCGTGCGTGAAACATCACAGACGCGCTTACGCACTAAGGGCCTTTGGTCCAATGAAATCGCGTATGCGTGCTGACGCGCTTACGCGCTAAGGGCCTTTCCTTGATTTACACGCAGACGTGTAAGATTTTCACGTGCCAAATCACTCCGTATCAAGCTGGCCACGAGTAAGCACACGGAAGACCACGCTCCTGCCCAAAAGGCCGAATTACTGCCCCCCAGAGCCCCGAGCAGCCTCCCACGAGCCATCTGCTGCTACCTGCCTGCCTGCCTGCCTGCTGCCACCGTGCCCTGCCATTTGGTGCCTGCACATCAGCCATCTTCAGGGGTCCATTTGCTGTGTCCACCCCTGCTGGAACAGAAGATTCCCGACTGGGATACCATCGCTCCACAGCCCAGCCCCAGGACCCCACCTACTCCTGCCTCTGGGGTTGCCATGTCGGGCACTGCAACATCTGGCACCACTGGCAACCCCCGGCCAGAGAGGCAGAGGGGCACCAGCTTCACTGCCACCGAAGTTGGTGTCCTGGTGGAGCAAGTCCTGGGGCAGTATGATGCCCTCTTCGGAAGTAAGCGTGCCAACAAGGAAGGACGGACTCGGATCTGGACGGACATCGTGACTGCCATCAACGCGGAGGGGATGGCAGTCCGCGACTACCAACATGTCAAGAAGTGCTGGGATGACTGCAGGTCCATGACCCTCTTGAAGGCCCGGCGCCTCGTGGAGGGGGGCCGGGGCCGCATGAGTACCATCCAGATGAGGGTCCTGGAACGCGTAGGCCCAGCGCTCCACGCCCAGGTCCTTGAGAGGCAGACCCGTCTGGAGTTGAGCGGTAAGTGGCCAAGCATTGCTGTGTGAGACAGGGCATGTCGCAGTGTGCTGGTTGTCTGATACTTGCCTGTATGTGTGACATAGGCCATGTATGCATGTGTGTGTGCAGGGACGTCATGCATGTGAGCTCAGTAATGTGTGAACCACACGGTTGGTGCATGTGTTGAAATGCAACATGGGTTGCCCTATGCGGAATGGCCAAATGAAAGCATGCCAGTCTCTGTTCCTGGACATGGGTGGGGGTGAGGGATGGGTGCTGATGCCATGTACATGTATGCTGTCCATGTCTGTGTGTCTGACCTGCGTGTCTGTGACTTGTGAATGCCAGGGATGCATGACACATGTCTGTCGCAATGTTCAGGTTCACTGATGCAGCCTAGTCATCCTTGTATCCACTGTGTCTGTGGTGTACGAGGCCAGATGGATGAAACTAGGGTGAAGTGTGTGCATGTGATGGCATGGCCCATGATGCATGTGAGTTCCAAAACAACATTGTATGTTTCAAGAATCCCTTGGACATGTATGCTAATGTCCATAGCATGCGCCATGCCTGTTACCGCATGTGTTTTACCTGCACTGAGCCATGTGTTGTGGAGGGACATGATGGAAGTGATCTTTGACAGTGCCACTCATCTGCTATTGCTTCCTGTCTAGGGGACCATTGTACAGTACCCTGATGCTTGTGTTCTATGTCTCCCTCTACACAGCGCCACGTGAAGAAGAGGGCGGAGACGGCTCTGTGGAGCAAAGCGGCGGGGATGCCCCCACGGCTGCAGCGGTAGGGGTGGGTGAGCCCCCACAGGGGCTTGCAACGGCGGAAGACGGGGTGGAGCCATCCAGGTTGGTGGTTTCCACAGAGGAGGAGGAGGCCGCTACTGAGGCGCACATGGGGCCTGGTGGGGCATCCCTGCTGGTGCAAGTGTTGCAGTCCAGGGGCAGGGGCAGGAGGCAGCACAGGTCGCCGTGGAGGGGCCTGTGCATGTCACTGTCCCTGACACTGTGACTGCACCACCATGCACCAGCAGGGATGCCCCATCCCAGGCCCGTCCGCAGGTAGGGGGGATGTCCATGTCATCTGACTCCCCTCCACCTGCGGACAAGGGGACCCCTGGCCGTATGGAGAAGGTCCTGATTGGTGTCGCGTTTGGCACAGGTGCAATTCGTGATGAGGTGCGTGCTTCCCGGGAGGAGCATGCACGTCATCACGGAGAGCACCGTGCCGACATGGCCCAGTTGGGATCGGCCATGGTCGGGGGTTTCCTACATGTGTCGGCCAATCTGGCGACCCTCTCCTCCTCTGTGGAGACTATGCACCAGTCGTTCTCCATGCCGTCTTCCGGCCCAGATGCCACCAGGGCCCCCTGTGGACCTGCCCCGACCAATGCAGCCGGCTCGGTGGGGATCCCATCCCTGCCACAGTCGGGAGTCGGAGGTCCAGCAGGGGTGGACACACCAGCAACTGGACCCCACCAGATGGAGGATGTGACGGCATCATCGGGCAGGGCACGTGCATGACGGCGTCGGTGGATTCCATCAGCCTGGATGCCGTCGTGCTGGCACAGGCAGTTGCGTCGGAGGCAGCGGCAGGCTCGACGTGGGAGGCATCATGGCTCGGGGCCATCAACATCAGGGGTGCAGGCATCGGCCGGAGGGCAGGAGAACCCTGGAATGGGAGTGGCTTCCGTGTGGGAGCGGCTGGGCCAGCAGATAGGTGCGGAGCGGCAGCGGGCAGAGGAGGAACAGCTCACAATGGTCAGGGCGGAGAACATGCTCCATGCTGAGGCGGGCTGAGTGCCTCGAGGGTCTTCGCAGGGAGTTGGAGCTGGATACTGCTTTATCCCTGCGAGACCTCGGGGCCAGGGAACATGCCCACCTCCAAGCCATTGAACAGGAGTTCGATGATGCCCTGGCCCATGACAACATCCAGTGAGCCGTTGGACTAGCCCGCTGCCCATGTAAATAGTTATGTAGTTAGTGTTAGGTTTCCTTTGTTTTTGCATTTTCTTTGGACCTTTTGGACAATGGGCCACACTTTTGTATATAGTTTTTTTTTATTAGGTAGTGTTGTTAGATAGGTTTCATTTCTTTTGTTGGGATCATGGACCCTGGCTTGTTCACCTGTACATAGTTCACTGTTGGATTTTCTTTTCATTTTACAATTTACCCATGGAGCAATGGCTTTCAATTATAATTTCCCATTGGATTTTCTTTTGTGGACTGTGACTTTGGACACCATTCCTTTGGATTCTGATTTTTGGTTTTGCATTTTTTCACGGACATGCTTCTTTTTACTTTTTTTACATTCCCATTTCTGTTAGTTTATTTTTGATTCAATTCATGTTTCCTTTAATACATATTTTTTGATCAAACTTCAATGTGTAGTATCATCTCATTGGTTTCATGCATATCATGATATGGGTTTTGAGATTCACTGACACCCATTGGGTGTATGTGAGGGACATGTGTTCGTTTCCAAACTTGCAATTGGTGTTCTATCATGTTATTGCCATTTCTAAGTGGGTGGATGCAATACTCGGGTGGGTGTTTTGCATTTGGAGGCTGACCATAGGGACCAGGGATGTAGATTGTGATGACATGTTGGCTGGGGAACATGAGTTGGACATGAGTGGGGGCCTGCTGGCAGGTGCCCCACAGTGCTGGGGGGTGGGGGTGGAGGGGAACATGAGTTGGACATGAGTGGGGGCCTGCTGGCAGGTGCCCCACAGTGCTGGGGGGTGGGGGTGCAGGGGAACATGAGTTGGACATGAGTGGGGGCCTGGTGGAGGGTGCCCCTGACTGGTGGGGGGTGGAGGTGCAGGGGAACATGAGTTGGACATGAGTGGGGGCCTGGTGGAGGGTGCCCCTGACTGGTGGGGGGTGGGGGTGCAGGGAGACAGGAGTGGGGGCCTGGTGGAGGGTGCCCCTGACTGCTGGGGAGTGGGGGTGCAGGGGAACATGAGTTGGACATGAGTGGGGGCCTGGTGGAGGGTGCCCCTGACTGCTGGGGGGTGGGGTGCAGGGGAACATGAGTTGGACATGAGTGGGGGCCTGGTGGAGGGTGCCCCTGACAGGTGGGGGGTGGGAGTGCCGGGAACATGAGTTGGACAGGAGTGGGGGCCTGGTGGAGGGTGCCCCTGACTGCTGGGGGTGGGGGTGCAGGGGAACATGAGTTGGACATGAGTGGGGGCCTGGTGGAGGGTGCCCCTGATGGTGGGGGGTGGGGGTGCTGGGAGACATGTGTGGGGGCCTGGTGGAGGGTGCCCCTGACTGCAGGGGGGGGGGGGGTGCTGGGAGACATGCATTGTTGATCAGTAGTGCAAGGTGACATGTGGCTTGGCTGGGGGGCATGCCCATTGTGGATGGGCTGCCTGCGGGACATGAGCAGGGGTGCAGGGTAGTCCCCCGTGGTGTGGGCTGCCTGCAGGGGCAGTGGAGTTTGTAGAGCGAACACCTGGGAGGACCCACACGGCCAATTCACGTGTAGTACTCCCCAGAACCCCTGAAATACACGTACCCTGATGGAATCGCGTGTGGAACTTCCCGCGCCCCCCTGAAATACACGTACCCTGCTGAAATCACGTGTGGAACTTCCCGCGCACCCCTGAAATACACGTACCTTGCTGAAATCGCGTGTGAAACTTCCTGCGCACCCCAATAATACACGTACCCTGCTCGCACGGGGCCAATCGCGTGTGGAACTTCCGGCGCACCCCTGAAATACACGTACCCTGATGGAATCGCGTGTGGAACTTCATGCGCACCCCTGAAATACACGTACCCTGATGGAATCGCGTGTGGAACTTCCCGTGCACGCCTGAAATACACGTACCCTGCTGAAATCGCGTGTGGAACTTCCCACACACCCCTGAAATACACGTATCCTGCTGAAATCGTGTGTGAAACTTCCTGCGCACCCCAGTAATACACGTACCCTGCTCGCACGGGGCCAATCGCATGTGGAACTTCCCGCGCACCCCTGAAATACACGTACCCTGATGGAATCACGTGTGGAACTTCCCGCGCACCCCTGAAATACACGTACCCTGATGGAATCGCGTGTGGAACTTCCCGCGCACCCCTGAAATACACGTACCCTGCTGAAATCGCGTGTGGAACTTCCCGCGCACCCCTGAAATACACGTACCCTGCTGAAATCGTGTGTGAAACTTCCCGCGCACGCCAGTAATACACGTACCCTGCTCGCACGGGGCCAATCGCGTGTGGAACTTCCTGCGCACCCCTGAAATACACGTACCCTGATGGAATCGCGTGTGGAACTTCCCGCGCAACCCTGAAATACACGTACCCTGCTGAAATTGCATGTGAAACTTCCCGCGCACCCCAGTAATACACGTACCCTGCTCGCACGGGGCCAATCGCGTGTGGAACTTCCCGCGCACCCCTGAAATACATGTACCCTGATGGAATCTCGTGTGGAACTTCCCGCACACCCCTGAAATGCACATACCCAGCTGAAATGACGTGAGGTACTTCCCGCGCACCCCAGTGATACACGTAGCCCGCTTGCCGTGCTGGTAGAGGGTTAGCGCAGCCCTTTTCACTGGATTGGGGATTTTGATGGCTTTTCCCTGCTCGAGAGGCGTTCTTGGGGGCGTGACTGGCGCTGCTGCAGGATCGCTTCGCCACTGTGCACCACGGCTGGTTTTGGTAGCTGGAATCCATGAATACGCTGTGCGCGGAAATGGATTTTAGCGCACGCGGCTGGTGCAGGGATTCGCACGCGCACACTGTGCGCCAGCCGCGTGCGCCACGTGTGTGCTGAATTCTATGAATTACCCCCTTATAGTTTTTTAATTGAAGTTTTGTTAATGTTTAAGTACAGATTAGTTATTAAATTTTGGTTTTAAGAAGATTAAATGAGAGTTTGTAAGATTTGCTGGTAATCTCTGCTTTAGAGTAATGGTACTTTCATTACATTCAAAGCATCCACATTTCTTTTTTATATATGCAGTGTAGTGACCTGCATTGGTTGTGGCTCCTGCGTGGTAGATTATACCTATTGTTGTGAAGGTTTGCTTACCAAGTGATACTTCACCATGTGTGAATCCAGTCAGCTTGCAGTTGTTTTTGGTACCATCTGCATTGTAACGTAGAAGCATTAGTATTATGTATTTACTATGTATTTGTATTAGTAAGATGGAGCGATTATATGAATTGCAGGTAGTACATAATCTACCATGGTTTGCATTTTGTACAAGTTGCTGAAATGGAACGGATTCACAATTAGGAATGGATACATACACAAAGCGCTCATTAGGGATTTGTTCCTGTGTCACATTGTTGCAGAGATTGCATCTATGTTTCCACATGTATGAAATCTGGAAAATTTCATTTATAGGTATGTTTTTGTTTTCAAATACTTGTAGTAAGTACATTAGAAATTCTTGTGGATCTTCTTGTGAGTTTATAGTGAATTTCACAATTCCAGCACAGTAGTCCAATTCTTGTCTTATTCCATGAACACTATACATGTTGTCAGGATTGTTTTTTGCGTTTCTAAGAAGTACTAACATTTGCAAACACAATTGGTCTGCACTGTCTGAGTAAATGTTGTCAACAATTGGTGGTAATTGAAATAGAACATTCATTGCTACATTTGCATAGCAACTTACACCAGGTATATTTGAAAATTTGAATGGACCAGATAGGACTGTGTCCAAGTCATTTTTTTGGAGTGTTTGTTGCTTCTTTGAAGAAGTACCTGAGTTACTTTGAGTAATAGGTTCTTCTTTGGTTGTGGTAATTGATGAAGTATTAGCTTCTTTTCGTCTCTTTGGAGGATTTGCAGTGAGATCCTGTTGCATTTCTGTTTGAATTATTTTTCTTTTATAACGTTTTCCTTTTTGTGGAACAGGATATGTTTTTAGATGGGGGGTGTATAGTGAACGTAGTCTATTGTATTCTAAAATGCAAGGAATATCAGCGTTTACTTTACTTGCATCAAAGTTGATTAGAAATAGACCGTCAAGTGTACGTAAGCGTGATAGTGCTACGTAATAATAATAATAATAATTTGGCATTTATATAGCGCTACGAACCCTCAGGTATCTGAGCGCTGCTTATTATTACCCACGATGTGTGGTGCTCATTTATCGACCTTGGAAGGATGAAAGGCTGAGTTTGGCCCCGCCGGGATTTGAACCTGCGTTAGCAGGCTCTGCACGGATGTCAAAGCGAGCGCTCTACTCGCTGTACCACTTGACCGGCTCATGCCTTCTTTAAAGACTGTGTTACCAATATCTATCAATGCTTTGTCTAGGGTAAGACCTTGTGATTTATGAATGGTGACTGCGTATGCTAGAAAATTGTTCTCTGCTTACATACATGTATTTGAAGAGAAGGAATCGAGCTGTTGAGCGCCCTCTCCTTTTTACTTCTGAAAGGTTGTCAAAGAGAATATTGACAAACTGAATGTTGTTGTCAAGTGGGTATGTTTGAAAGCCAACAACTGTACCATGTGCTCCATTAACTAGTCCTTGCTCCATGTCAATGTTACGTTTAAGCATTACTCTGCAGTTTAAGGATAATTTAAATATTTTTTTCCAAACCAGCTGTGTTGGAGATAGAATTTTCTAAGGTATTTAGTCTTGTTGTGGCTCGTTGACACGTGGGTAGTGTCATACCATGTACGTCCAGTTTGTCTGTGGAGCACCTTTCAATTATTGGTTGCATTTCTTTTTTCAACATTGTTTAAATGAATTTGGACAGCTTGCAAGAGTTGGCATTAAGGATATATAATTGACATTTCTGTGTGCTAATTGTTCCATAACATCAGTAGCAAATGAATTATGGCCATAAAGTGCATGGATGTGCCAGGTTTTTAATATTGCTTGTGCTTCTTGAGATAGTACACCAACTCTAATACTTTTTTAAAATGTTGGCGTAGGTGAGGTCTGCAGACTGTCGCATGTTTTCTGTTAAATCTCTGTATTAGAAATTATGCCAAAGGTTGACATTTCCTATGCTGCCAACAGTTTTCCGGCAGAGTTTGTTTCCTAAGGTTTTAAAAATTGGTTCACCTTTCACTGGTGTGAATTGAAGAAGATCTCTGAAAAAAATTATTTGTTTTCCTCCAAAGAGCTCTTCATAGTTTGTTTTAAGTACTTCTTGTAATCTGAGGTGAATCCAAGCCAACATTAGGTTGGAGACCATGCTCACTTCATCTATTAGTAGCATTTTCATTTGTTTTAACACTCTGCGTAGTTCCATTGCAGCTTCTGTAGAAAGTTTGTAATATTCTAATTTTGTTTTGGTGTTCTACTGACAGGAGTAGTAATCAGTGTAAAGTGACACTGCCTATGTTGTAGGCAGCTAAACCTGTGGGGGCAGTTACAACAGCTGACAGTTTGTTGTCTGTCAATTTTTGAAGGAACTTGCTGATGATTTTGATTAAGAATGTTTTGCCTGAACCAGCTTCACCACTGATGTTTAATAGTATAGGTTTGTAATTTTGGCAGGTACATTCTTTATTTTCATGTTGTACACCATGTGCAATTTCTTTTGTTACTTGTTGAAAAATGCTACTCTGCTCATTGTTTAGTTTTGATTGTAGTATACTTAAGTCTTCTGTATCTTCATACTGACACATGGTGTTTTCTTCTTCTGTCATAGCTAATTCTGCCTCATTTGCTATTAGTGGCTGTCCCAGTGGTTATTGGCTTCGTGTTACAGAAGGTTGACTACTGTCAGGAGTGTCCTTATCTAGTTGGGCCTGGAGTTCTTCTTCATGTTGCTGTTCATTGTGCAACATTGTTTTGTACTGTGTAGAGTTTACATCAGTGATAGTGCTTTCATTTGCTTTGAAAGCGTCTTCATAAGAGTCATGGTTATCTAGTATCTTTTCTCCATGGTTTAAAGAGTTGTAGCAACGACATGTAATATAGTTCTTTATGTTGAGGAGTTTTTAATGACAATTTGATATGATTAATTAAACTTGGTTTGGTAAGTTTTACTAAGATGCCTTCACAATTTGTCACTCTGTATATACCTTTTATTCATCGGGTTTTATATTATTTTTGTATGTGAAGTTTCCAAAGTGGTACTTCCGTTTGGGTCGTATGTGTCTAGTAAATTGTTTTTCATGTCTTTTCAAAATGTCTTGGCTGTTAGGATAATTTTTGGCTATTGTTTCTATGTCATCATATGATTTGAGAACTCTTTTTCTAGATTTAGCAGGACCAAGACTTAGCCATACTATTGAAGAGGGAAAATCGAGACCAAACCCATGCCACCTCACCCCAAGCGCATACATAGAAGAACAGCAGGAAGAACAAGGAGCGCACTTATCATTTGAACCAGGCCCCAGCGCACCCATGGGTGACAAATATGCTGAAACACACCCACTTCACCAACAGTGCAACTTCCATGCTACATTAGAATCAATGCTGCAATATCAGAATCTACAAACACAAAAATCCCTGTTTAAAGGCTTGCAAATGCCTACATGAATTAACATGGTCTAAATGCACAGTGTAAAGCCATGTTTCAGGAAAATTACAGATAAGTTCATTTCACTCACTGAACACTGGCTGCAGGAGCCTCATCAACATTCCTCGCAAAAACCCAGTCCGACCTGCCAAGGCCGCACATTCAAGATAAGACTGCCACAAATGCGAGTAAATCACGGCAACCCAGTGTGCTTTTTTTTTCTTTCCGGGAAAGAAAGACATTTTCTCAAGGACTCGCACAACATTGAAACATGAATTGTAACAAGCCCAGAGCCCAGGTGCGAACTGCTTGTTCAGCTAAAAAGTTATGGGAACAAAGTCACATTGCAACAAGATTAGAATTAGGTAATGGGGGCTGGCACAGCTAAATCAACCCACTGACGCAAGAGGTTAATATCCAATTATCAGGCTCTCTATAAAGGCTACATAGGTAACCTACCACTTTGCAGCCAATAGCAGGAGGAGATAGGTTTCTGGGAGCTGATCCAATTCTGTGAGGTCAGCCTGCAGTGTGATTATAAAGCTGACTTGCAAGCCAGCCCCGGGGGAGACGGCGCCTGAACTCGCGATGCACGATGCTCTGTGCTTTTCTTTTGTTTTTTTCTTTTTTCTTTGCCTAGAAATAAATGCAGTTTGAAACATGCTGCTGCCTGCTTGGGACTCTGTTGCATTTCTGGGGGCCATATGGGAGGTGTTGGGGCCTCCCATAGCTGGTGAGGGTATGGCTGCTGGCCCCCCACTGCCCTGGGGGGGGGGATCCAGCTTCTCCCCAACAAGTTGGTGCCCTCTGTGAGGCTCATTGCTCATTGTAACATGGGTAAATGAGCTCTGACTGCGCAAGCCCTGCGGTGGACTGAGCTCCCTGCCGCCGACTCAAGGAAGCTGTGGGACCCTCGCCTGCACCTGAAGACCACCGGAAAACGCGTAACCGGCTAAAGGCTTCGGGGGCCACTTGGAAATACCCCGCTTGAGGGCAGGTGAGAGCCCTGCAGGAGAAGGGGTCCGGTGAAGCGCATTGAGGGAGTGTCCAGCAGCGGTGCAACTGCCAGTGCAGCATAGGAAAATGTAAGTCAACCAGCAACATGGGCTTTGAGGGGGGGAAATGTTTAAAGTATTATGATGCATTGTTGATCAGTATGTTGCAGAAATGTTAAGTTCTTTTGTTTGGGTAGAAACTGAGGGAGGGATTGTAAATTGGGTGGTGGGTGATTGTACATTGTCACAAAATTCAGCGCATTGGTGGTGATCGGCACGTGAATTGTAGTTGGGACTGGGGTGGTGGCAGTGGTCCCTTCTTGTGTTTTTGAGCATATTGGGTGGGGTAGTGACTCCCTACATATAGAACAGGAGTGCCGCGCTGATTGGTCTGGATGGTGATTTCATGTACGGGGTCTGGATTTCCTATGAATTGACGTTATAGATCAATGAGTAGATGAGGTTCCCTGCTAATTGAGCGTTTTAGTTCAGTGAGTGGATGATGTTTTCCCGCAGGAGGTAGCTAGATTGTTCCCGAGTGCGGAAGATAGTTGGCTGGTTAAGGTCCCCTGGTGAGGAGCATATCACACGCTAGGCGACGCAGTGTGTGCAGTCCAATTATAAGAGTTTTATTGTGGTTTACCTTGTTCCAGTTGAGACAGGAAGACAGCTGTGGGGATTGTGGGGTTTTATTTTGGGATTTTTGTGGGGTTGGGAGAAATGGGTTATTGTTCTGTGTATGCACATTTGTCTTTTCATTTGCACTGTGTTTTTAGTTTGGTGACGTCACCTTCAGATTGATGCATAAGGACACAAAGTTTTGATGGTGAGGAGATAGTGGTGTGGTTTTGGATTTGGAGAATAGGTGACCCAGAGGCGGTGTGTGGAAGACACATGCGCAAGATTGTGGGGGTGTGCCGGAGAAGGCAATGGTTTGGTGAAGATGGGCTGCACGTGGAGTGCACAGGCTAAGGTGCGGAGCCAAGAAGGCTCACAGAAGTTGAAAAATGTTCAATTATCTTCTAACTTTTGCTCCCTGAACAGCGGACTATCGAAATTTTCGAATTGAATAGAGGTAAAATGTATCACACAATACAGAAATGACTCCCCTTCACCTGTTGTGTAGCACACAGCTTCCATGCCGAAATAAGTCAGTAAAACATAGTGTGCAAAGATTCAAAAGTACTGAAGGTAAATTAAAAAGACCATGGCTGCTCATAGGCGGCTTCTCCAGAAGCGTGCAGCAATCGCTAAGGACACACATGCACAGCACTTACACGGGAATAGCTTTAAAAGCACATGGCTACAGTTGAACTGTGTGCACGAAGGAAAGGGAAAATGCGAGGGGTCAGCTGATGCTGAACCAGCGCGAGCAGAGGGAAGAGGGGACTCACCCTTCTGAACCTCCGGGAGTGTAATATTTGATGACACAGGGGCAGAGAAAGGGAGATGAGGACAAGTAGGCACAAAATAAATCATTAAAGTATGCAATGGGAGGGGCAGTTAAAAACAGCTTCAACACACACGCACAAGAATGACAATAGCAGTGTCAACAATCACCACAATATGCACCGCCCATGTGGGGAGGATACATGGGGCAGGATGGGATCATTTCAGCAGACACCACAAGCACCAACGCAGGTACTGTCACCACTTCATGTACAGACACAACAAATGACAGCACCACTACCCCAGGACTGACTAGAATAACAACACAGGGGCACTGCACAGCAGCCAGCACCCATACAGAACACTGACACAATAGCAATGGTACCGGTTACATGACTGGGAGGGGTCTTCCTGATGGGGAACAAACTTTTCAAAGGACATAGATTGACATTATCCCGCTAATAGGACAGCCCAAGACAACCTTGATTTGACTCACTCTGCCATACACACTCATGCTCCACCTCCCGACAGAGCGGGCGAGAAGCGCGCCGACACACACACTCACGCACACTCAATAATGCAGAGGACAATTGCATAGGGGTGGTGATAGGTATAAAAACATTTTCTTTTCTGGGTGACAGTGGGGCGACTAGGCCATGCATTAGGGAAGAGAGATTTGTGACATCATGAGCGATGTGGATATGACCACCTTATTAACAGAGAAATGCATAACTTGTTAAACACCAGGCATACACATGTTGAAAGTAAGGAAGATTGTTTAAGAATAATGGGGGTGCACGGTACAGAGGGGGGTGCATAATGATAGCGCATCACAAGAGAGTACATTTAGCTACATTTTGAGCACACATCTTTCAGTGAGGAGACTGGGCTCATGAATACACGATTAACACAGAACAATTAAATGAGACACACAAGGTGGAAGAAGGTGCACTTGAGGGGGGAGGCCTACATTTCATTGACAGTTCACCACAGGAGGAGAGAAATAGGGGTAAAGGGTGGATGATCCATGTTCCCAACAGAATTAATTTGGCGACAAAATAACAGTGCAAGTGGTGATGCCACTAGCGCTTTTGAAAATAGCACTGGCACAAATGCATTAGCCAACACACATAGGGAAAGAGGTCATTGCTGCACGAACTGGAGAATGATGCTTGTATTAAAATTTGAGAGCAGATATTGGGGGGAGAAATATATTGTTTAAATGTAACAGTAATTACAGTAGTGGAGTAATAAAATACTAGACTAAATGAGTAATTAACAGAGTAGGTAGGCTTTAAAAAGTGGACATGGGGTGGGATAGAGAGAATGGGAGTAAATTGGTAGCGGATTTCATTAGTACCAGCTTAAAGTGCCTGCAGTTCACGGCGAGGCACGCCCTGAGAAGTGTGAGAGGAGCCATAGAAAAAAAAAAAAAAAAAAAAAGATTTAAAAACCCTGCGATTATCTTAACTAAGTTACATGGTGCACTTAATTTAGAAACACAGCCACCCTATATGACAAATTTACCACCCTGATGTTTCCCTATTTAGCTTGTCAGTGCCTGATGCCCCACGGGACAAGGGCACGCACTATAAATAGCTTACAACAAAAGCACAGTAAATATAAAGATCCAAACGCCCATTTGTACACTAGCACCCAAATTGCATATATATGATCCAAGTGTGTAATGAGTATCTCCACATAAATTAAGTGCCTACCCATTTTCTGGGTACATTCCGAATTGTGTAATAATTTACAGTCAGACCTCCATTGAACGCCACCAGGTGGTGACAGGATGGTGCATAGGTGTACCATTGGCTCCTCCCACTAGGACACTGAATAGTGTGAGAGTAGTGCAGAGAGGTTAGGTCAAGAAATTGAAGAATATGTAAATTCTCAGGTCTCAAGCGCTTCCATTTCATTTCTCGCCAGATATAAAGGACCCAGGGCAGGCCTGAAGACAACGGACAACCAACACCCAATGGCTATGGACTACAGTGGGACGTTTTCCCCTCCTGACAGACTTTGTTAGAAGTGTAAGGCGTCAAGCCCTACAAAGCGGTGGCCACCCTGGCAACGAGGGAGCAACGATCAACAGGGCCAACGCAAGAGATTTTCATGAACTGCAAAATAGCACGAACTCTCCCGAGTTAGGGAAACATGGCCATCCTATGGTCCAACGCACACTAGCAACTAGAATAGGGACTGACACACGTATTTCCAAAGTTTAATTGAGTTTCATATTACATTTTTTTGCACCTACAGCTGTAACACTGTTTTGTTTCTTCTCTTTTCCCCGCACATGCAGGTTGTTGCGTATGTATGCTGTTAGAAATGTGTAGGAAATTTCCTTAATGTTATCTTCCATTAGAAACTGTGAGGCCTACTGATTAAAACATTGTGTAGCATTCCCCACTCAATTGCCCACCCTATCAAGAACCTCAGACCCCTTAGAGCATGTTTCCCTGAAGTATATTTCCTTGCTTCCATTGAATAAACAGCCCAAGATTTTCCCTACCCATATTGAGAAATTTTGAAAACACGAAATGTCCAGGGGAAGGTTTGATTTTTGCCCTTAGTGATTGTTTAGTTCGCGGAGCTTGAGGTTACTAACAAGTACTAACGTATTAACGCCTTTCTTGCGATTTTCAGGCGGGCAACTTTATCATCTCATCAGCTGCAAGGACCCAGCAGCGTAAGTGGTTATGGGCACGCAAATAAGGACTTTTACCTTCACGATGGGACTATTACTGATGAACGAAATAATGGGGGTGGTAATTTGAAAATTAGTTGTAATAATGAGCATTACCGCTGTATCCCCTGCTAACATTCCCTAACCTAAGCAGGAAGAGTTACGGCGTCAGTGGGTAAGGAAAAGCTGCTGCTAAAGTAAGGAGAGTTAAGGACAGACACAAAGGGAGTAAAACATACACATAACACACATATCTGAAGTGACCAACAACATGCACACATGTACAAAATTGGTAGGGACACCACTGGAGAGAGCTGTCCTGACTGTTCTTTAACATATGCCGGAAGAGAATTGATTACAACAGAAATTACTACAGCAGAGCACGACGCCCATGTATGACAAGGTGCGAAGAAGATTGCAAGGGAAGACAGCAACATTGAGATTGAAAATAAATAAATAAATACATAAATAAATAATAAAAGAAGAAAGAAAAACAAAAAGAGAGAAGAAAAAATAAAATGAAAAAGACAAAAATATGATAAGTGCCTAACAGAGTGAGAGAAAAGAGCAAAGATGGTCACTGAAGAAGGACGTATACTGTTAAGGTACCAACGTTATGTTACCAGCACAACAGTGACAAGAAGTGGACAATCATGCTGGATGCAAGAAGGTTGAGAGAAGTTGCGAGATGAGAGCAGGAACATCACTGCTTATGGACTACTATTGAGCACATGCATCTAAAGATCAAGAGAAACTACCACTGAATTGGGGAGGAGAGTGTTCATTGGTGCGCATCAGCATGCCCTTGTTGGTGATGACCAAGGAAGATGTGAAGAGTGACACATTAACAAAGATGGAAAACAACGGAAGAAGAGAAACAGACAGAGAAGTAAAAAGAGGGGGGAATTACTTCTCGAGCGAGACAGAAGAATGATTGGGTGCAGTACCAGCATACCAAAGAATGATCAGCAAAAAAAAAATGCATCTGAAGAGAAAGCAAAGAACTAGCTAGTGCTTGCATGGTAATGGATGACATCATGACTGCCTGGTTGATTGAAGGTGATAACGGAAGGACGAGTACCGAGCACAGCACCATTGTGCAAGATAGAGATACATTGCAAGAGAACAACAGAAGAAGTTATCGGAATGCAAATAAGAGACATGGTGAAAGGAAGAGCCGGACTAAGGGAGAAGATAGCGGTGTGCAACATGGTTCCAGCAGTAATAAAGGTGGCCACTCCCTGTGATCAGAGGAAGTACGAAGGGAAGTGAGTGTGGTGGAACACAGAAGGAGAACACTCCTATATGTACTGTTCATCAACAACAATGCAGAAAATTATGGACACTTCAAGGAATTGGCAAAGATATGCAGACCGGAAGGAGGTAAATGTTGCTTGGTGGTGTGGTCGACAAAGTCGACCAGAGGGGGGACTGAAGAGGGAAAATCGAGACCAAACCCATGCCCCCTCACCCCAAGCGCATACATAGAAGAACAGCAGGAAGAACAAGGAGCGCACTTATCATTTGAACCAGGCCCCAGCGCACCCATGGGTGATAAATATGCTGAAACACACCCACTTCACCAACAGTGCAACTTCCATGCTACATTAGAGTCAATGCTGCAATATCAGAATCTACAAACACAAAAATCCCTGTTTAAAGGCTTGCAAATGCCTATATGAATTAACATTGTCTAAATGCACAGACAGTTCATTTCACTCACTGAACACTGGCTGCGGGAGCCTCATCAACATTCCTCGCAAAAACCCAGTCCGACCTGCCAAGGCCGCAAGTTCAAGATAAAATTGCTTTCTGCAGACAGACATTTTTTAATTATCCACAAATGCGAATAAATCACGGCAACCAATGCAGAAAATTATGGACACTTCAAGGATTTGACAAAGATATGCAGAGCGGAAGGAGTTGAATGTTGCTTGGTGGTGTGGTCGACAAAGTCGACCAGAGGGGGGACTGAAGAGGGAAAATCGAGACCAAACCCATGCCCCCTCACCCCAAGCGCATACATAGAAGAACAGCAGGAAGAACAAGGAGCGCACTTATCATTTGAACCAGGCCTCAGCGCACCCATGGGTGACAAATATGCTGAAACACACCCACTTCACCAACAGTGCAACTTCCATGCTACATTAGAATCAATGCTGCAATATCAGAATCTACAAACACAAAAATCCCTGTTTAAAGGCTTGCAAATGCCTATATGAATTAACATGGTCTAAATGCACAGTGTAAAGCCATGTTTCAGGAAAATTACAGCTAAGTTCATTTCACTCACTGAACACTGGCTGCAGGAGCCTCATCAACATTCCTCGCAAAAACCCAGTCCGACCTGCCAAGGCCGCACATTCAAGATAAGACTGCCACAAATGCGAATAAATCACGGCAACCCAGTGTGCTTTTTTTTTTCTTTCCGGGAAAGAAAGACATTTTCTCAAGGACTCGCACAACATTGAAACATGAATTGTAACAAGCCCAGAGCCCAGGTGCGAACTGCTTGTTCAGCTAAAAAGTTATGGGAACAAAGTCACATTGCAACAAGATTAGAATTAGGTAATGGAGGCTGGCACAGCTAAATCAACCCACTGACGCAAGAGGTTAATATCCAATTATCAGGCTCTCTATAAAGGCTACATAGGTAACCTACCACTTTGCAGCCAATAGCAGGAGGAGATAGGTTTCTGGGAGCTGATCCAATTCTGTGAGGTCAGCCTGCAGTGTGATTATAAAGCTGACTTGCAAGCCAGCCCCGGGGGAGACGGCGCCTGAACTCGCGATGCACGATGCTCTGTGCTTTTCTTTTGTTTTTTTCTTTTTTCTTTGCCTAGAAATAAATGCAGTTTGAAACATGCTGCTGCCTGCTTGGGACTCTGTTGCATTTCTGGGGGCCATATGGGAGGTGTTGGGGCCTCCCATAGCTGGTGAGGGTATGGCTGCTGGCCCCCCACTGCCCTGGGGGGGGGGATCCAGCTTCTCCCCAACACTATATTTTCAGATTTTACATACAAAGCAGTACCGGTTAAACAATCTGCTTCTTCATAGCAGCCACATTCTTTATGGGAGAGCATTTTTCTGCCCAAGCTGTACAATTTCTGAGACAGCGTTTTGTCTGATGGCAGGTCATTCCAGAGGTCTTGAAGCTCTGTTTTTTCTGCTTTGGTTAAGTAGGCTGCAACATATTGTGCAACTGCAGTGGAATTGTCTGCAATGTACTGCACATCTATGTTTGCATTCCACAATAGGGCAATGATTACATTGTAATCATTGAAATATTTTGCTTCTTCTGTTCTTTTTATGTAATATGTATTTTTAGGTGATTTACCTCTAACGCTATGTCTAACTGAAGACATGAAGTTGTTCACTTCACCTGTTTCTGTAACCGGTCTAGGGAAACTAAAGCAGCATTTGGTGTAGTATTTCCCTTTGTTTTTGTATTTGCGACGACAATATTTGACACATTTGTGTCTTTGAAATTGTACAACGTGTGCACGAAGATCACTATTTGTTGCTTCTGATGGAATTTCGATAAACTGTAACACAGTGGCATCACTGTCTTGACCAAATTTAGGAGCATCTTTAATCCATAAAAGCATGTGGATATGTGGTGCTCCTCTGGCTTGGTATTCTTTTCTCCAAAAGAAGTGTTGCACTTCTCCGAGGGGAGGAACAGTTTTATTACAAATAAAGTGTAGCATAGCAAAGAAGCGATGATGGAAATATCTTGAAACATTAACAGGATCTAGAGAGCAAAGTTTTCCAGGTGTTAATATATCTCTGTTTGTTTTGTTTTTGTTTGATATGTGTAGGAAATCATGTAGATCTTCCCATGCATAGTCTGCACAACTTAATGTAACAAATCGAGTGGGTGGGCCAAGGTTTCTTATCATACAACGTACATCTCTGTGACGTCGGAACCAGTACTCTTTTGTACCACGCATCGCATGTTGGCTAACAGATTTGTAATGCTTGATTGTAAAATGTCATCTTTTTCTTGCACTTTTTGTAGTAATTGCTAACAGATTTGTAATGCTTGATTGTAAAACCTCATCTTTTTCTTGCACTTTTTTGTAGTAATTGCATAAATGACATATTTTGAAAGTGGCTTCCTGGTTTTAATGTGTGTGCAACTCCGTAACATAGAGTTGCTAGTTCACTTTTAAAGAGTAGGTGGAATATGTATTCCACATTTTGTCTAAATCTGGGGTCTTCAGAATACATGCGTAATGAGCGGTATTCTGATGCTGTTATTATAATAGGTCTATCATCGTACCTTCCTCCTTTGCCAATAGGAAAGAGTAGAGGAAAAGCATGTGCTTATATGCATTTTTCCTATATGCTGATTGGTGATCCTTTTGTTTGTTGCATTTGGTATGTTTCTAGTGCATCTTCTATGGTGTCATTAGAGTGTAATCGATATATTGTATAATGGTCTAAAATATTGGATACTGTAGCAGGATCTAGAAGTTCAAATTGACCAGTTTCTGGTGACTCTTGAATTATTTCAGTTGTTTCCCTTAAGTTTTCTTCAATATTTATTTCTTTGTAGTATTCATTATTGTCTTTTAGATATTGCAAGGCTTGTCTAACTTTATGTAAGTCTACGAGTTGTTGCCAATTTCTTTTGTCTTTTGTAGGTACATCATTTACTAAGACAATTAAAGATTGTTCTATTGGACGTTGCACTCCCAGAGTGTGCGCATTTTCTTTTAGATCTAATGGTAAATATACTACTTTGCCGCAAATGCCTATCACCAATTCAGAGGGAGGTAATTTTGCTGTTTTTGGTTGAAGCCATATTATTGCTTGAAATGGGTGTACTGTTTGAATTATGATGCTCTCATATAAACTGAGTTGTTGCAGGGGTTTTGGTAGAGGGAATAATTCCAAATTATTTGTCATAGCACGTGAAGGAGTTGATTGTTATCAAGTTTTGTAGTGCAGTAACTGCAAAGTGTTATGGAGTCAGTTATTTCGTATTTGTTTTCTGCTAATTCAAACCATTTGGAATCTTCATTGTCTTCTATTTTGTATGTTATGTCTATAGTTGTTGTGTTACTTTTATAAAAAGTTCTGCAGCAATATACACACACATGGTTTGGTACTTCAGAGGATTTACTTTTGAAATTTTGTATTTCTTTTTTGTATATGTGTAGTAGAAGGTTGCCATGTGCAGAATTGTTGCTAGTCTGTTGTAAAGCTATTGCATTTTGTAAGTGGATTTCACTTCCAAAATATTTAGTCTGGATATGGTTGATTTCTTCGAGTAGGTCTTTGTCTGTACCATGTAGAAGATTGTTATTTAAATTGGCCAGTGCTAAAGTATGACTTTTAGCATAGTACAGTTTATAGACTAGATTTCTTATAGTTGAATGATGTGTTGATATCATTTTGATATGATGGAAGCTGCTTTTGCAAATAGGTCCTGAAATGCAGGCCAATGAATGTCCTTGCAGTCCTGTGTATTTGCGCACTGGACAGGTATCCATATTTTGCATCAGTTTTATTTTGATTTTGTCTTTGCCTTTCACATATTTATTGAGGAACTGGCGTAAAGATTTGAAAGATTTTTTGGCAATGTTACACATTGACGTGCATGGCCATTTGTATACTGGACATTCTGGTTCAGTCGAATGGAGAAATGATTCTGAGTTTTCTGGGGATATTTTTGTAAGCAGTATTTCTTGTTCCATTAATGTATTATTAAGTTTTTCATAACCTCGTCCACTGCTATGGATGGCAATTGTGTTTGTTTGATTTTGTTTGTATGCTTCTTCATTGAAATATGTTTCTGTGCTTGTGGTGTGACTCCATTCACCTCCACAGACATTTAAGAAGTTATTTTTGTTGACATTCCGTTTTTTGAGAAGCCTTTTTTGTAATTTAGTACTTAGTTTTGTTAGTGGTTTCATTCTGTTTTACACTAAAATAAATAACTTTCTTTTGAGAAGGATTGCAGTGTCTATCAAAGCTTCTAAGATTCATTTTCTATGGTATTGTTTAAGGGTTGTGCATGATTTGTCTCCTGTTTTTATAAGATTCTGAAGGACTCTGTGGTGGAACATTTTTGCTAATATACTTTTTCTGGTATGGTTACATCCTACTATATCAAGATTTATAGGAGCAGTTTAAGCAGTAGTGGTAGCTGCATTTCTGTTAATCAGTTTCTGTTTTCTTTTACATTTTGATAGAGGAGGCAAAGTTTCTGTACTGGAAGATTGTTTTGTTTTGCTAAATGACTGTATTAGCTGTTTTGTTTGAACTTTCGTACAAACTCTGCAAGAGATGGATGCTTATTTTGGACATTTTTATTGTCATTTGCTCTATTTCTGTGTTGCTTTCTACGGACTTGCTCTCTGATAGGCATTCTGTGGGGTCTGTTGAAACAAAAAAAATAAGCTATGGGTTGGGCTGTTGTGCAATGTATGTGTGCTGTATGCATGAGTGTCTGAGTATGGTGGTAAAGATGTATCTGGTGGTGTGTGATTGTGCATTGGGCAGCTACAATTAGTTGGGAAGGCTATTCTTCTATTTGTGCGTTACTATATTGCGATTCAGATGACAGTAGAAAGTGAGCTAGTCTTGAGGATAAGCACTAATAGTAAATCAAATGGTATAAAATTAAAACAATTCTTTGTTTTGTAATACTAATATTCTAGGGGCTGAGTTATGTTATTTGTGCTCCGAAAAACGGGGATTTGTGTGCCATTCTGCGTGCTAATCCCTGTTTAATAAAAATTGATTTGTGGGCAGAATGGTGGACAAATCTTCGTTTTTTTGGTGCACAAATTACATGAATCACCCGCACAGTGTGTTTGAGTAACACATTTTGATATCAAGAGGATACTTATAACAATTAACATTATAACAGTAACAGTGGAAGCAATTTAAAATTGAGAATCAGACCAAGAACACAGTAAGTAGAGCAATTAAACTGAAGGGGAGAAGGAGAGTAGTGCAGTATAAGTGAGAGAGACGGTGGGGTGGGGAAGAGGAGGAGGAGGGAAACGGATGGGGTTAAGGGTGAGAATGGGGGGAGGGGGAGGGAGATGATTAAGGAGATAAGGCAAGGGGGAGGGGGAAAGAAGGTGGGAGAGGTTTCATGGTGTGGAATGGAGAAGGAGAGATTTGAGGAAAGTGCAGAATGAGGAAAAGGTAGAAATAGAGCGGAGTGAGAGAGGTACGGAGTTTCGGTGCAGGGGGGCTAGGAGGTGGAAGGAGCTGAAACGGGATATGGCACAAGGGGAAGGGGGAACAGTGAGAAGAAAGTGGTCAGCAGAGTGAAGGGAGTGGCAGGGATTGTAGAACGAGAGGAGAGAGGAGAGATACAGGGGAGTAAGATTGTGGAGAGATTTAAAGACTAGGCAGAGAAACTAAAGTAGTATTGTACATACTCTTTTTTTGTGGAATGAGCAGGTTTATTTGTAGTTGGTGTTTGTAGTTCAGATGTTGCTGTTTTCCAGGAGAGTGGTCTTCACTGCAATTGTAAAAGAAAGAAGTTAGTAATGTTTTGTGTTTACAGCAATGATGTTAATTGAGAGGTTCATTTTTATGTCTTTGTAGTAGTATTCTTGTTTGATTTCTGAACATAGTGTATGCATGCAGTTTCATTTGACTATGTGCAGCCTTTATATTTTATGTATATTATGTTAGCTCAACATGCTTTGTAAATGAGTAGAATATTAAGTGTATGAGATTCACTTGGTTTTTTAAAGCTGTGTTATAGAATGTTAGGTGAAAGAAGAAATAATGTTATATTTATTTTGCAATTTATATTAGGTAAATGGTAGAAACTGTACAGAAAAGAATGGAATATATGTTTTTGTGAAGCTGTGGGTAATAAAGATAAGGATGTGAATTACAGGTGGTGGTGTTATTGCAGCTGGGTGCATTTCAAGGAAAGTGTCTATGTGTGTGAGTGTATGAAGATGCATGAAAATGTACTGGCTGTGTGTAATTTTAGGATACACTACTAAGTGTTTTTACACAATTATATTGTCATTTCTTCCATCTTCTAATATTATAATTTTTTGTGTGTGCGTAAAACAAATAGATAGCAGACAAGTTTGTCAGTGACAGTTGATTATAACAGATGGAAAAAATGACATTTTATAGGTTGTACAGGTTAAGTGACAGTTACTCTGTTTATATGCATTTTTAAGAGTTGTACATGTACTGTGCAGATAATATGCATACATGTAGTTTGTATTCATGCATGTGGATATGCATGCAGTTGCAAGTAGAAATCCTGGAGACGTGTAGAGTAGTTTTTGTAGTAGGTGCTTTCCAATGATATGAGATTTGTACTCAGAGTGATCAACAGCACATTTGAAGTGCTGAACTCTGATGATGGAGTTAGATGTAGAGGTCTTGGATGTGATTGGTGGATGGTTGTGCGACTGCTTAGCTGTATCCAATGAGGGAATGGCCCAGAAAGTGATGTGGAAAGAGTAGAAGGGCTGCCTAAGCGTTACTTGGACCGCGGACACCACAGCTGTCCGCGGACAGGGCGTGCCTCATCCGGGGTTTTCCAGCAAATGCAGCATGGAAAGGGGTCTGTAGGGATAAGCCAATCAGATGTTGAGGTTGTGGATTTGTGTTGAAAGAGAATGAGTGTAGTAAAGATTTCAGAGATGGAGAAAGTCAGGGTGTTGGTGCTTGGAGATATTTTTGTGCATGGTTTACAGCAGTATGCTCAATGCAGGCATGTGTCAAATAATTGTTATGTTAAAGGAGTGGAGGTGGTGTGGAGCACTGTGCCTGATTGCAATGTACAGGGAGTTCTACAAGTTTGTAAAGATATGAGCAGGTTGAACAGTCCCCATGTGGTGTTTTGCATTATGGAGTTACCCATTTGGGCTATGTCAGTGCCCCTACTTTGTTGTAAGATTTGGAATACTTGGTTCAAGCAGTAATGAACATCCTTCCAAATTGCAAAGTAATTTTTTCTAGATTAGTACCTAGGGCAATATGGGACAATCATTCTGTTTTTTGTCCTCAGCAAAACATTGCTAGGTGTGCAATCAACCAAGGCATGTGTGCTTTCATGCTTAGAGCTGGTATGTTCTTCTGTAATAATGAGAACATTGATTCCAGTAATGCTGTTAATTTTGAAGAAGATGGTATTTCCTTATCTTTTTTGGGAAATGCAATTCTGTTTTGGAATGTAAGGGTTGCTTTGGAGTAAAGTAAGGAAAAAAAATACAAAATAACAGGTGTTTGTCAAGCATCTGCAAATAAAAACAAAAGAACGGCTCTTTTCAGAGCCAACCTCAAAGGGGAAATGGGGCTAACTATTTAAATTTACATTCAGCATGCTCAGATTTTCGATATGTCCGCGGACATGGTGGTAGTCCGCGGACACCGCATATTACTCACAGGGATTTTGGGGTGGAGAGGCATGCAAATGAGAATGAGCAGAGCAACTGATTGGTCAGTAAAGTTTAGTGGGTGTGTTGTGTAAGGAGAGAGTTTGTCAGAAAGTACTTTTCCTGAGAGAAGAACAGTTAGCTATGGCTGTGTGTTTCAGAAAACAGATTGTCTGGATTTTGGGAGACTCATGGATACATTGGTTGGAGGTGGATGCAGAATGCTGTGGAGTAGCTGCAGATCTTGGATTCCCTCATGTGGAAGTGCACTGGCATAGAGTGCGTGGAATGAAGTGGTGGACTTGGTACCTCTCTGTGCTAGTTTGAAGACAGAGTTTCATCCAGACATAATTATAATTCATTGTGGAGGGAACAGTTTAGGACATGTGTCAGGAATTTCTTTGCAATTTGCGATGAAAGAAGGACTTGGGAAGGCCAAGTAATATTTTCTCGTATTGCGCAGAGATACATGGGGCTGCGTTCTTCTTCATTTGGTCCACAAATGGAGAAAGCAAGGCAGAATATTAATAAGGCTGACTGTGCCTTTCTAAGAGATGTTGACATGTCCTCTTTCCACAATGAAAATATTATGTTTTGTAGCACATACATTTTTCGCAGAGATGGAGTTCATCTTACTTATGCTGGTAATCAGATTTTTCTGAGAAATGTACAAAATGCATTGCGACCTTTTGTGGAATTTACAGCCATCCATTTTGCAGTAGGTGTTGACTATGTCAAGTTTTGAAACACAAAAAAACATCACCAAAAGGCTCTTTTCAGAGCCACCACTTCCTCACAAAGAAAAGTGCAATGGTTTTGATAGGGCAGCACCCCAAAGTTTAGATGTCCGCGGACTGTCCGCAGACTTCTAAAAAAATGCACATGGCCCTGCTCCATTTATTTGTCACTTCTATTTTTAGACTGTGAAAGGCAGCTCTGAAAAGAGCCTTTTTATTTTTGGATTTTGGTTGTTTTATATTTATTTTTGGTTTTTTCACACAACACACTAGGAGAGGAGGGGAAAGGAGGTTAAGGGGGGGACACCAACTACGGGGATAAGAAAGGGTGGGTGGAGAGAGGAAGATGTAGGGTGGGCCCTACTTAGGTAGTGGGCAGGTCTTCTCGTGCTCTGAGACCGTAGTTTCGAAAGCACTTCGAAGTCTCCCCCCTACAGAGTACTGAGTCGCAGTACATACACAAAACTGTGACCCTCAAAAGGTAAGGGTCATCAGCATTGTGAATGGCCCGTGAGCAGCTGGAGGGATGCGCTCTCCCACAGGAATGTCTCTTGTGGTGAGAGGAGTGGAAATGGAGGATGTAGTAGAGGAACTCAACCTACTACGCTCCTCACAAGGTACAACCTTGCGAATGGCCCCACCGTGGAACGACCTTAGGTGTCGTTTCATAGTTGTCATACCAAAGCTGTACGAACCAAGCCTGCTGCAACTCAGCACCATTTTGCACTGGTTGCAGGTGACCTTGTTCGCACGCGCCTTGGGTATGTTACCATGAATGGTAAATTACCGCCACACCCAAGATTCACGTCGAGTGCTGGTAGTAGGGACTTCCACTATCTCATCCTCGTCATCCTCTTCATCCTCCTCTACATCCTCACGCCTTTTCCCCTCTTCAGGCCCTTGGGGAGGTGGTGGTGGTGGAGCGGGTGGGGGTGGAGCTGAGGCAGATGTAGCACCAGGTGGAAGTAGAGGAGCCATGGATGCCATCAGGTATCAGCAAAATCTGGAAGATTGGCATCCAAAGTAGACAGTGCTTTGTCAGATAGCCAAAAGCACAATGAGGATGAGCTCTGGGGTGTGGCCTGTTATAGGAGTCCGGGTGCGCGCTTCGCGGATACTTGCGCTGTCCACGAACAGATCGAACACCCCAAAAAGTTCCAAAAAGTATGTAGAAAGTCAGGGACATTGTCTGGGACATATGCTATGGTGAATTTTTACTATAAAATACTGTGGATTGCCTGAAAAGGTACTTTTAAAATGTTCGGGGACCCGGACAGTGTCCGCAATTCAGCACACATACAAATACACGGGAACGGTTATGCGCATGTGCGCAGGTGTTCTGCGGACAGTGTTCGGGTCCTGAAACTAATTAAAAGTGTGACACAAATGAGACGAATAGTTACGGACAGGCGCGATGTTCGGAGAATTTATGGGTGGTGTACGCATGTGCGTAAATGTTCTTCAGGCAGTACGGACAGGTAAAGTGTCCTCAGGACACCTCCATTTTCAATTAATTATGGACATCCCGGACACTGTGTTTGTTCTTAGAACAGTTTCAACTTGCCTGCGAACAGTACGGACAGGTATAGTGTCCTTAGGACACCTCCATTTTCGTTTGATTACGGACATCCCGGACACCGTGTGTGTTCTTAAAACAGTTCAAACTTGCCTGCGAACAGTATGGACAGGCATAGTGTCCTAAGGACACCTCCTTTTTGGTTAATTGTGGACATCTCAGACACAGAGTGTGTTCTTAGAACAGTTTCAACCTGACTGCGGACATTACGGACAGGTATAGTGTCCTTAGGACACCTCCATTTTGGTTAATTGCAGACATTCTGGACACCAAGTGTGTTCTAAGAACAGTTCCATTTTGCTTGCGGACAGTACGGACAGGTATAGTGTCCTTAGGACACCCCCATTTTGGTTAATTACGGACATCCCGGACACCCGCGCTGTCTGCGGACACCCCAACTGCCTTTTTTTTTTTAAAACACAGAAAAGAACTGAATGAAAACACATATAATATTTTTGTTTTATTATATATAGATGTACCATTTATGAAAGAGAGGGGGAAGCAGAAACTGACACAAACACAGGGGAACTGGGGGTTTCAAGAGGATGGATAGGAGGAGATGAAGGGATGGAAGTCTCATCAAAATGTTTTTCTTCCTGGAGAGGGTTTGGGGATAATTGACTGGGATATGGAGAAGGGGTCAGGTACATGTGGGACAATGGTATTTAATGTTTTCTTTTATGTGGTCCTCCACAAAAAATTATAAATGGTTGAAATTTGCCATGAGAATGTCCATTTTTTCTTCCATGCGCTGGAGAGTCTTTTCCAATGTATCTTTTGGTGTATTATCTTCAATGTTTGTATAGTCTGTTAAAATATATATATATATATATATATATATATGTTAATGTACATAAAGTAATGCTTTTTAATTTGGTTATATGGAGAAGTGTCTACCATTAGTATCACTATCTTCAGGCATTTCCTCATGTGGGAAATTCTCCTCAAGCCATTCTAAAGTACTGGACATTTTTGTGAAAAAGATAAATATATATTACTTTTATTGTATCTAATACAGAAATTTTGGAAATATATAAGAAAAATGAAGTATACTTACTAGCTTCTGGTAAATTATGTTCATACTGGTCTGAAGATCTGCTGTTGCTCCTAGTTGTGCAGTTTCTGTGAGGTAATTATGTTGGAAGCTTAACTTTCTTCTTTTGGTATATTCCATTTTAGTACATATGGTATTAGAATGGATGGTTGATGTGTTAGATAAATAAGTTCCACTTCTTATTTATTAATACATATAATGTGTTTGTGTGCTGGTTTTTGAACTTGTACAGTGTTCATATGGCATGATATAACAATTTAAGATACCCCCTGAGTTTTTGGGTAGTGTTGCTGCTGTCCGCGTCCGTCCGCGGACATACGCACAGTCCGCAGACATCAAAATCACTAGCTGGGAGTTCAGTATGTTCTATGTTACATGTATATAAAGTCAGGGATTGTTATTATAATGTTGACAAAAAAGTGTCAAGGGTCATTGGAATAAATATCATGAGCTACTTAGTGCATTAAGCAATGCATTGATATAAACAGCATTCTATTATGAAGTTCTATCCAGTATACTAAGCTACTCATGTAGAAACATAGGCATTGTGTGCAGCATACATGATGGAGGTGCAATATTCATAATCTTGCGATGTTGAACAGTGAAATGATAACTGCTTTCTTATTAGAGTTTTGCGTACTGTGAAACATGTAATAAGTAGCTAATGAAACCCACTTACTTCATAATTACATTATTACAGAGAAAACACAAAGAGACAACAACACATACAAATATAATATTTACAGGGAAAGTGAAGTAAGGAAAAAAGCAGCAGTAGTAGCAGAAAGTGTTCATAACTTAACTGATTATCTGAATGCAGAGACATTATTGCTCTGTTTCAAAGCTGCTACTTCCCCTATGTATATGCATCATATGATGTGATACGACCCTAAGGAAAATAGTGTGAGTACAATGTATACAAATATGAGCATATACAGGGAATGTACAGTAATAAAAAAAAAACATAACTCTCAGAAAGTGCTGATAACCCTACTGATTATCTTCATGCACAGAAAGCATTGCTGTCTTTCAAGCTTGTGTCTTCCCCTATGATTATGTTTCATACGATGTGACTGGACCCTAAGGGAATTACTGTAAGAACATACTTGAAGGATAAGTCTACAAATATAGTACCTTTTAAATGTTTAGTTCCTGACTGTTACTGAAGAAAACCATGTGGCCTAGATATGTCAGTAAAGGAAAAAAATGGGAGCCAGACATGTGATGTCATCAGTGATGTCATCAATGACATTTGTGACGTCATCTTTGAGGTTCTGGGTGTTAGTCTTAGCAGTGCACGGTGGTGGCGCGAGTTATGGTTGCTTAGCTTACCATAACTGGCTAATTTCAGGGGTTTTTTGGTTTTACTTGGAACCATAACGTCCCTTTAACAAAGTTTTTTCCTGAATTTCATAGGTTTTTAGTAGTGCAACTTAACCATAACGTCCCTTTAACAAAGTTTTTTTACTGAATATACATATATATATATTCAATTAAAAAACTTTGTTAAAGGGACGTTATGGTTAAGTTGCACTAATAAAAACCTATGAAATTCAATTAAAAACATAGTTAAAGGGACATTATGGTTAAGTTGCACTAATAAAAAAACCTATGAAAATCAATGGAAAAACATAGTTACAGGGACGTTATGGTTACAGGTAAAACCGAAAAACCTCAGAAATTTGCCGGTTATGGTAAGCTAAGCAACCATAACTCACGCCACCACCATGCACTGCTAAGACTAACACCCAGGACATCAAAAATGATGTGCCTTAGTAGTTTAAGGAGGGTACAAGTGGATGCAGGATTTGAAAAACACACCTACCTAAATTCGATTTTTAAAAACAGGAATATAAAGCACTGCTGCACAAAGTGTAAGCAAGATGTGAAAAACACCTACCTAAATCCGATTTTTAAGAAAACAGGAATATAAAATGTCAGCAAGATGTGAAAACACAGTGTGCACAGGGATCCGAAAATTAAGGAGAACAAAACGAAGATTTATTTATCATGTAGCAAAAGGGAGCAGTGTCGTAGAGAGATAGTTCAAGGAGAGGTAGTCAGGAGTGGGACAGATATGGTTCAAAGCTGAGCTGGAGGAGGCAAACAGAGTGGTCAGCCATCACTCAGGTTTTTGCAGAGAGAGGGAGGCCATGGTCCAAGTCCAGGAGAAAGACATGCCCAGGAGCTTTCTGTATTGTTTGTGGCCCTGCAATAAGGTGGGCGGCCCATGCAAGCCAGGACATGCACAGACAGGGCCCTTAGGTGAGGTCCTTTGGTTGTGGGCCAGCTTCACCTGCCGGTCTGTTGTTGGCTGTAAAGTGCAGACTAGCAGCCAATCAGGCGATTTGCAGCTGCCTGAAGGAACACAAAGGGCTGCTAACTTTCATGGCGGTCATCTTTATGCATCTTGGTTGCAATTCGGGAAATATGCTTTTTAAAAGCAATTTGTGCCAAAAACACAGCAAATGCAGATACAATGCTAATGAAAACAGATTGCTTTGTAAAGGACGGTGATGTGCTAATTTAGGCACTCAAAAAAGCCAGCCCTATGAGCCTCTCTGTTTGAGTAGGGCAGCATGCTACAAATCGACATGTTCAAGGCCCAGCTCACCGTAGCTTCCGGAGGTAAGTGGGGTGTCTGAGCCTGTTGGTGAAACTTCTTCTTCCGTCCTGAGAGTCCTACTTTGATAGATAAAAAATTCAAAAATTCCATTGCTAGTTACTTTTGACCTGCATGTCTGATTGGGCTGATATTTTCCCAAAAAAATGTTTGTCACACCTCCTTGGCCCCACAAACTGGAAATTTTTGACAAGATTTGTTAAAAGATGAAAATGTTATTAAGAAAGTAAAAACCGCTGTCACAAAAGCCCATATCAACTCCACTGAGCTTCTTCAAAAGTGTGTCATAAAAAATGAAGACGTTGGATGTCAGTGCTAATTTCAGCACCTCAAGGAACATATGATTATGCTGTACATAGATGAACAATTGTGAATTGAGTGCCACTTGCCAGGTTACTTTTCCTAGGATGCGCTAAACCAATGTATAATGTGTACCCGCATCTAGCGTGGCTATGATTCATCCATCTTCCCAAGCTAAATCTTCAATTTTTTCCAAGTATCCCAACAGTTCTCTATGTTTGATTGATATCAAACTACCAAAGGATGTAGATGTGTGTCCACGTATTTTGAAATAGGTTTAGAAAGTGAGCAATTTCCACCAACGATAGGTTGAAAGGTGAAAGGTTTTGGCCGTTCTTGTTTATCTTTGGCAGGAAGTAAACGAAGGCCAATTCATGATGGTCCAGTTTTAGAAAGCTGTACTAATTTTTCAAAATATAACCCTCTGTTTTCAGAAATGTTTGATTTTCATTTAAAAATGCTAGTAGTTGTGCCATGATCACCATTTATTATTTCAGAACATTCTCAATCTCCCAGGTGTGTCAGGAATTTTCGAAAATAATCAGAGGCTTACACTCTTATTGCAATCTTTCAAAATGCTTTGATGAAAAATGTGAAATTTGCAAATAAATGTTTCAGCCTGCTGTACAAAGAGCATTTGGGAAACATACGAATGAGCACAGAGCTTCACGTTTGACAAATATATCTGTGACCAAATGTTTGCAATGTTCAAACGTTTGCACTGATTCGAACACGCCCCAAGCTTTGTGTGTGAGGATAGAAAGCCTGTGACATCATCCACTCCGTTTGGGTCTAAGTATCCCGCGAGATAATGTTTCCTTTGTGCGTTCCAGATTGTATCTGGTTTTCAGCATAACAGCATAAGGATGCCTATGCACCAGCTCAGTTCGAATGCACAGACTTGCCAAGAGAACTACGTTGTAGGCTTGTGTTACCTCAGGGTTGCAGTAATTACAGTTGGGACTTCAGGATGGGAAATGCTGCTGGGAAGATGTACATACTTGTCTCTCGCCATGAATTCTAGCCTATGCCCTGTAACCAAGAATAAAGCTTGTACCTTTTATACCTGCCGGCTCCCATGTCCTCACTGTTTCCTGCCTACCTTCCTGGACCTCAGACACTACAGCTTTGCATAGTGCAGTACTGCTTGATGGTTTAGGTTTTCCTCTCTGGCAAAGGTTGGACTGGAACATAACATTGTCTCAGGCACCAATGAAAAAGTAGGCCACAGTTGCAAATGTCAATTCATTGCTTTTGTGACAGACTGTTTCAATAGTACTCACAGGGGGAATTTTTTATAAAAATGTAGTGCAAATTGTGCAATTTAAAGAATATTTATTCAGCAACAATCGTCAAAACTACTAGCCGCATTGCGAAGTAACTCATCAAACTAGCCCACATTGGCAAACAAATATGACCAAAAAACAGGCCCACACTAGCATTTTGCGTTTTTTGTTCTTTGGCCCTATAGGACAGTCTGAGCCTGCCTCTAGCCACAGGCTCATCGCAGAGGTGACGTGATGAGACCCATTGTAGATTGGTAGCAACCATTGTGGAGCAAAGTTGGTGGAAGTCAGCGTTGCAAGACCCCAACCAAGCTCTGAATATGTGAAAATGAGTGCCGAATGCCGAGTGACTTGGGCTGGCTCTCACATTAACAAACATTATGCTTTGAGTGCATGTTCAACCCTTTGACACTGCTCAGTCTTTTTGATTCATTTTAATCAGTTCCTTGTAATGATTATTCACAATGAACACTTGGTGTGTAGGCACATATCCGTGATTTTCGTGTCAAAGTGAATACTACATACAATACCATTCCTAGTCTCAATACTAAACACACCAAACATAGTTTATGTGCATGGTTTGGTCCGATATTTGACACATTACAATGCAGAACACTTGCTCCAATAGCATCCTTGTACAGAATCAGAACAGATAGCTGATTAATTCAATAGCATGGTCAAACAAAAGCTAGCTTCCAGAAGAAATACCGAAAATATGATAAGCGCCAAAATCATCAATCACGCTAATAACATCAACAACACTGTTGAAACAGTGAGTGACAGTACAATTGAGCATTTGGGAAAATTGACTGCACGCATCAATGCAGCCGAAAGCTCAGTCAGAGTGCAATATGCTCGGCAGCTTAAATCTGCCACTTGCACAGCAGGAATAACACCAATTGTGGCTCAAATTCCGGTAGCTCTGAAAAATACACAAGGGCTCAATAATAATACAAATAGTGGTGCAGCTAATAGCAAGAAATGTGCTTATAAAAATGAGGTGAGCACGGGATTTGGCAGTAGTACAAGCTTGTTATCTATTACACAACCATTAACACTTGAGATTATGGTGCTAGGGCACTCGTCACTCAAGGAAATTGTATCAGAAAGAGATAATGTATGTCTTTCCATTTGAAAAATACCCAATTCCCTTGAGCGGTGTAGCAAAATAAAGCTTCAATTGGGTGAAAGACAACAGGCCTGATTTACAAACCGTTTCTTAAAGGGATTACAGAATTTTAAAACACTTTTGTAAATCAGGACTGAAATGTGGAAGGCTAAAAAAGAAAAAGAGGAAATTGAATCCTTCGCCCTCCACAAATAAATGGCCAAGCTTTCAAAAGTAAGGAAACCGACATAAAGGTTGCACGGTGGTGGTTACAGACTTTGATTTGTGCATAAAAAGGCCCTCATGATCCCTATCTTCTAAGAGGCTTTACCTGCCTCAAACCTTATACTAAAGGGTCTATCAGAATGTCTGCGAAAGCAAACTCCACCATACTGTGTCACAACCTACTTCTATCGCTCACACGACACTAAAAGATAATCTAACAGAAAGTTCCTTCTCCGGGACAATAAAACCCTTCTGATTCTCAGATAGTGTTCAAAAGAATGTTCTCTTGCAACAAAACTGCAAGTGGAATGACTCCAATCCCCTGGCTTGCGGGTTTCACATAGCCTTCATACAATTCCACGTTCAGGAGAATGGCTCCCTTCTCCTGGTGTATATCTACAGAGTTTCCAATACAAACCAGGGGGAATTATTACCTTTCCCTGGCATCTCTAAAAACTCTCAGTTTGGGACCAGGAGAATGGCTTGCTTCTCATGGTATTGCTTGGCACAATTCACAACAAGTCCAGGGGGAAATATTCAGTTCCCCAGGTATCTTTAACACAACTTTCAGTTCAGGACCAAAAGAATAACTCCCATCTCCTGGTATTGCTTGTCATAGTTCACAACAAGTCCAGGGGTAATAGCTCCATTCCCCTGGCACCATAATAATATATTACAAGAGCGTCAGACCCTTCTCCAGGAGAATGAATCCCTTCTCCTGGGGTCTAAAAAGTTCTCTCTCACAATCTCCAGCTTGATGTATACTTTGCCACTTTGTTTTGGTGTTATCAAAGTCCCAAATCTGTCTTTGTTGGTCACCGGCCATAGTGTCGGCACTACGATGAGGAAGTTGTCCTTGCTTGCTCAGTTCGCTTTTTTTGGGGACCCAGAACCTTCTCTGGTGCTCAGTGGGTTTATTACTGCCACTGTGGAGAGGAACCTTTCCTCAGATGCTTGGTTTCCAATAGTTGGGGCTCCAACCCTTCTCTGGTGGTCAGTGGGATTATTGTCGCCACTGCTTTGAGTAAGCTCTTGGACGCTGGGTCTATATTGGTTATGGTCTCGGACCCGTCTTTGGAGGTCAGTGGGCTTATTGTAACCACTGTGATGAGGAAGCTCTCCTTGGATGCTGGTGTTCGGACCCCTGACCCATCTATCTCCCCTCGTCCCCTCTGCAGCTCTCGCACCTCCCGTTAACTTCTGAGGGATTTTGGCATGCCACTAGGACTTTTTGTGACTGGGGTTCTTTTCTCTGATGCACCCAGCTTATCTCTCCAGTTTCTACAGCACTGCAGTGGCTCTGAACTCTGCTAAGCTGCTCAGCTCTTCTCTGCTGCTTTGCGTTTGGGTCTGCTTCAGGTAGACCCTCAGAGAACTCCTTCAGTGCTTTGCCGGCATCCTCCACTCTTCTCCAACTCTGGTCTGTCCACATCATTTGAAACTCTTGCTGGTTTTCGCACCTGTTGACTCTCCTGATTGGGTTTGACAGGTTTGTTAGTCCATCGCATATTCTTATCATTGTTGTCAGTCCCGACCACATTGATTGCAAAAGTCCATTGTTTCTGTTGATAAATGAATCCTCATGTTTCCTCAGGCCATCTTGTAACAATACTAGCAAAGTCAATTACCTTAATGTCTTCTGTTCTCTTCCTTGTCCTAATACTTTATTCTTTGTCTTTATCCCCTGTGTTAGAACAATACATAGGTTCACATTCAATAAAATGGTTCTGAACAGTGGTAAACACTAGGGAATGTTGGAGGGTGACAATACTTAATGGGATGTACCCCAGTTGAAAGTCCCTGTCCCCAGAGGGGGAGTCTCTCCCCATGAGTTACTCCCACATTAAACCATCCCGGGAGGACTTATGGTAGTGGCTGCACCTACCTAGCCTCCTGGAAAAGGACTCCCCCTTGGGGAGATGTGAGGACTCCTTGCGAATCGTCACAGTGGCCAAAAGTGGCAGTACCTACTTTGACTTTAATTTGAAGACCTTAAGAGGAAAAAGAGAGGATGAGTGACTGTCTTTCCAAGCCTTATTAAAATGGTATGCCACTTGAGATGGATCTAGAAAGGTCACTCACACTCATTAGGCCATCATTCTCAGTTTAGCAGAAAGACTAGAAAAATAGAGCCAAACTTGTTAGCATTGCTATCACTTAAGTAACCTATCTTATAGAATTCAATTAGACTGACTTCCATAAAGAATCTGCACCCAGAAGAAGTCCAGAAAGGAAATTCAAAAACCAAAGCTTGTTAGGGAAAGTCAGCCAAACCATGGAGCCAATCAAGTAAACAAGTCACCACAATGTGAGAATGGCCCTTTGTTGAGGTGGCACTGCGAGTAGAGCGCTCGCTTTGACATTCATGCAGAGCCTGCTAATGCAGGTTCGAATCCCGGCAGGGCCAAACTCAGCCTTTCATCCTTCTGAGGTCGATAAATGAGCACGACACACCGTGGGTAATAATAAGCAGCGCTCAGATACCTGAGTGTTCGTAGCGCTATATAAATGCAAAATTATTATTATTATTATTATTATTACAGCACTACTCCTGCTTCCAACCAGATGGTATGTCACAGAAGAATGGCAAACCAGTGAGGCAAACCACTAGCTAATGAATGCAGACTTGATTTACCTCCAGCACTGGCTCCCTTAAAAGGAGTCCCATCCCTGACTGGAAAATCTTGAAGAGCAATGATTTGCTGATAAATAAATCATTGTTTTGGATAAATGTACCTCCAAAAAGGATGCCAATAACAGAGGGAAATATCAGGATGGCCAGAAGGGTGGATTGGATAGGAACATCCCCAAAGACCATTTACGGGGATTCCATAATATTAACCTTTGCCAGACCAACTGTAATCAAACATATTTACCAAATTGTTATTAGTAACTCCTCAAAATCACTGAAACCTCTAGGCTTCTTGTACAAAATTCACAGGAACTAATCAGATGGTAGGAAAGTAAGAAATATGTTTAATTGAGGAGTCATCAAGTCAATGTAGCCCCTCTTTGGATATGACACCTGAGAAACCCACTGTTAACAATGGCAAAATCAGAGGAATCAAAACTGATAATCAATACGATACGCTTTCATTGCTGAATGATGTGAATTGACTAACAAAGCCAAGAATAGAAAATGTTGTGTAAAACACTATGGCAAGTGAGGAAGCTGGGATCCTAGCAGCATAAGTAAGTCTCAACCAAGTAATCTACCCAATGTAACTCATGTCTTAAATGAGAAACCAGAAGGTTAGACTGGTAAAAGGAGTAACATGGGTATGGTTTACACTCAGAGAAAACATATATTTAACAGCAAGTCAACAGGAAATGAAATATATTTCCTGTCATTCAGCATTGCTGGCCGGGCATCCAAGTTAGAGGATGAAGAATGGCTACACTGGGTGAAAAATGCAAACATCCTAGGTTTTCAAGAGACCTGGCAGCTAAGCACAGTGTGTATGTCGGGATACATCATTTTTGAAAAAAGAGCCAAGCCAAATTCCAAAGGTAGGCTTTCTGGTAGCCTATGCTGAGGTATGTCAATTGGCTTAATAAGGATATTCAAGATGATCAGTACCAATTGCCACTTAATACAATGTATCCATGGCAGCCACCCTAGCCTTGCCAACGTGGTAGTCATTAATGTTTGCAATATTCCGACTAGATATAGAAGAGACACAATCTTCAAGGGATGTCTTAACACGTCTCTCAGCTCTTCTAGATTCAATGAATAATAGCAAGCTAGGTACACCTATGTGCGTATTGATTCTGGGTGAGTTTAATGCTAAGCTAATAAATCTACAAGTGGATTTAGAAGAATATTAATTGGCTGAAGGTGCATAGGGAGTCCCCGGAATGATTACCAATACAACAAAAATGGATCACAATGGAAAGAGACTTCTAGAAGTGTTTTGCACATTTGGATTATGTGAACCATATCACAATAATAAAAAAAAGAATGCTAAATGGCAGAATGAATAGCGACCACTACTCTTTGAATGCACTTTTGAAATTGTAATTCCCTTCTTTTGGACAAAGATCCAGTTCGAGCAGATCCTTTGGAGATAAAAGCCAAACAACAGAGCCACAGAGCATATTTTGAAATAAGGCTTACTTGGACAACATCCATAATAGCATAACTCGGTCTGCTTTGTCAGCATTCGAACATATTCTTTTGGTCGACATTTAACAAACCAGTAATAAAGAACTGGTACATTTCATTAGCGCAGAATGCTTCAATAAGTTGTTCAAAAGAAGTCAGCCCCTATACTGGGCGATAACCCAAGCAAAAATAATACACAACACGGGATTGTTTGACAAAGACTGTTGCAACGCAAAGAAGGAAATGTATGAAGAGTTGATTATATTCCCAAAGAAAAGGTGGAAAAAATAAAAGTTGATAGAAAACTTTTTTAAATAACTAGTTATCTTTAAATGTTATTTTATCACAGGGAAAATGGACCACTCTGGTTACTCCTGCAAACCTACACGATTAGAGGACACTCTGGAGGGCCATTGAACATCACCAGGGCGATGCTCGATCATTAGTCACTCCTGTAGCTGCCTCCCAGTGGGTTGATCATTTTAAACCTTTATATGCAGTTTACAATCATGCAATCTCATGATTCATTGGTGGTGCCCCCAAACAACAGATAACTTAGTTGCTCTCGAAGTTTAAGTCTTGTAGCAATACAGGCACACTGTAGTGAGAGAGCTCCAGGCTGAGAGCTGATTCCTCCTGAACTGGCAAAATATGACCTAGCCCTGTGGGGTGGAGTTTTGTCTAAAGTATATAATGGTATCAAAGTCAACCAAGATATTCCCCCATCTTGAAATGTTCCCAATCTTTAAATAAAAGGGCTAACTGCGTTACTTGCTTGCTACAGGCTGATTTCCCTGATGGACAACTACACAACTATTTGTGGAAGAGTCATCTACAAAAGAGTGACAGAATGGGTGAAGGATTAGAGGGTCATAAACCCATGTCAGCTAGGTTTCCAAGAGAACATGAGCACCATTGATCAGTGCCTAACTCTGCACCTACCAATCCCTAAGGGCAAAGAGATCCAGAAGAAAAAAGGTTATACTTGGTGTTATTAGATCTCAGCACAGCATTTGACCTAGTCAATAGAAATAAGCAATGGAGGAAACGTACTGACATGCAAATACCTAGACATTTGCCGAAATGCATAACAGAGCTTTCCAGTGATAATGTGGCATGGGGCAGATTTGGTGCATATCTGAATGCCTTAGCCACAGCCCTACGCAGGGAGACACCAGATGTCCAAAGAGTGGGTACACTTCCAACCCCACTTTTACTCTTTGCCAACAATGGTGTTATCATGGGATGGTCCTTAGTTGCAGTGTCAAGAGAATTGACAGCTTTTGAATCCTGTTCTGATTAACTTGATTTGGTGATCAATGCCTCAAAATCAAAAATCATGATTGTGGGAGGAGGGCCTAAAGTCAAAATGAAATTCACACTAAAGGGAATGCGGCTTAAAAGAGCGCCAACCTATGATTATCTTGGAATCAGATTTTTAGACCAGAGGGTTTGTTTATCAATAAAGCAAACCATAGGTGGGATTTTATCCTTCTATAAAAGTTTGTCATGGCACCTATAAAAGCAAGGGCAAAAGCTACTTATGGATGTGAAGTGTGGGGCCTTCATGGTATTTCAGAATTAATACTTTTTGAACAACCCTCCATCAAACGATTATTGGGGGTAACCAAAACAGCCAATAATATAAGTGCATTGTCTGAAATTAATGTTTCTCACATTGATTACCGGTTTTCGATAAATGTGCTTAAATCGTGGGCAAGTACATGATCGACAGAGACATACTCCATAATGAACAACCTGTTAAGGGAGCTCTGAGAGAGTAATCCTTCTCATACTATCACATGTTTGGAGCAGGTGAAGGAGTGCTTGACAGATTTTGGAAGAGAGAGAGAGATTTTAGCTCCCACAGAAATCGGGATCCAGTAAGATACTTGCAATGGAGATATTTTAATATCACTTTGACAAAGTTTGCGCTGGATGGCACATTTTTCTACGAGCTCAGTCATCAGTTACGAAAAGTAAAAACATCAGCTGTCTCTATTTAGATGTTATACTTAGGACGGATGACAGAGTAATTTATACAAGATGACACCTAAACCAATTACCACTAAATTGCGTTAGGGCAGTGGACATCAACCCCAGCAGGAGGTTAGGGATTATACCATTGTAGTAAGGGCCACCCAGAACACATTTTCTTTTTTTTTGCGCATGGTATAATTCTGTGAAGAAAAAGTGGCTTATTCCGCTCCTAAGGTCAATCAAACCGGTACGCTACAAGGATGAGGAAAGAAAATTGCTTTGCCTATCGCCTCCAATAACATTGCATACATTTGTAAAGTTTGTGAATGTAGCTCTGAAAATGTGCTCACTGCTAATTCAGTTGCTGTGAGAAGTGACATGGCATATCTTGTATTCCATGTTTGGTAAACCATTTTACTCAGAGTGTATTTAATTACTGTTTTAATGATGGTTATAGATATTTGTTGAATTTGAATCGCTGACTATATTTTTTGCTGTGTAACACTTTGTATGATTTGCTGTTAAAAATGGCTGGACTTTCAAATGTGACCGTTAAAAACGATTTTGAGACAAAAGACCTGCTTTACAAAAGGATGTTACAATGGCACAATCCCACTGGAAAGCGTTTTGTAAATTGAGCCCAAGATCTTTTTGCTCAATTTTTAAGTATGCAAGCAGCAAATAAAGTGCCAAATCGTTTTGCAACATATTTGCTCTAGTGGACATTTTTTATTTACAATGGGTTCTGATGCTGAAATGGACTTGCTCCATTGTAGGCAGCAGCGTAAACTTAATATACTATGTAGCCTATTGTTGATATGATATGATATGTAAAGATATAAGTCATTTACAATGTGCCTATACACAAGCGTTTCTAAGTGTGACTAGACAAGGGAGGGCAGACAGAGGGAGGACAAACCAAATGATATTACTAGGCCTTGCCTCATTACACGGACGGCGGTAAGGGTTAACGGTCACCGTTAATGGCAACAGTGACCGTTAACCCTTACCGCCGTACTACGAGGTCCCTTAGCGGGTTGGTGCTCTAACGCCTGCTTTTTGCAGGCGTTAAAAACCAACCCGCTAAGGGACCTCGGAGCTAATTACGGCACCGCAAAATTGCGGTGCCGTAATTAGCGCCTTCCCCATTCCCATAGAGCCCTATGGGGCAGAAATGGGAATGGGGAAGGGCAATGGCGGAAGGGGGATTTACTGCCCCACCGACCTTGGAATGGGGCGGTAAATCCCCTTACCGCCAAGGCGGTGCCGGTAATTTACCGGCATGGTCCAGGGTGCTAATAGCACCCTGGATCACCGCCTTCCGTGTA
Organism: Ambystoma mexicanum; assembly: GCF_040938575.1. Classification (NCBI taxonomy): domain Eukaryota; kingdom Metazoa; phylum Chordata; class Amphibia; order Caudata; family Ambystomatidae; genus Ambystoma; species Ambystoma mexicanum. Next base: position 800,830,289 of record NC_090924.1, on the reverse strand, counting down.
ATGAGGCCCCTTGTGTCATTCAGATCGTGCAAGTGCGACATGCAAAGTGCAGGGGGTTGGAAGTGCCAGGGGAAGGGGGAAATGCAATCAGGGCAGCATTGCTCTGAGTAAGTGCAACCAGGGCATCACGGCTCTGGCTAAGTGCATGGAGGCAGGAGACTGTAGGGTTCCAGATACAGCCCCTAAGTGCGCAGCAAGCCCAGAGGCAGTGCAAGAGCAACTGGTCATGGAGGAGCCTTGTACCCAGTGAGACTCTGACGGTAGCCAGGCAACCAGTCAGCACAGCAGACAGGTTGGTCAGCAGGAGAGAGAGAGATTAAGCAGAAGCAAACAGGAAGGTCTTGAGCCGCTACCAGAACTTCAGGTGGTCTGGCTCCAATTTGAGAAGGGCAGGGAGGCACCTGCAGAGGATAGAGATCTACCCCCCACTCTCTGCCTGGAGATGCGTCTGACCCTCAGAGAGTTGGAGGTGATTGACCGAAGGGCTTGAGAAGGAAGGTGTTTAGGTAGAGAGAGTTGGATGTAGTGTGGACCCCGCCCCCCGAAAGCTTTGTGTACGATGCAGAGGGTTTTTAACTTGATCCTTGCAGCCGTTGGAGAGATTTCAGGGCTGGAGAGATATGGTCTCTGGGGTTGAGGCCAAGGACAAGTCTTGCAGTCCTGTTCTGGATTAGGTGCAGAGGGTGGAGAGTAGAGGAAGGCAGATTGAGGAAGAAGCTGTTGCAGTTGTCTAGCCTAGAGAGAACCAGAGATCTGGAGACAGCGAGCTTCTAGGGGAGAGTGAGAAAAGGAAGAATATATCTGAGGCGCTGCAGCTGGTAGTGGGCCTTCTTCGCAAGGTACGTGATGTGAGAAGAGAAGGAGAGAGTGGAGTCAAAGATGACACCAAGGGTTTTTACCTCACAGGAAGGCAAAGGAAGGGGGCCCAAGGAGGGCAGACAGACTGAGAGAGAAAGCAGAAGCAGGGGTCCTAATGCGAAGGATCTCAATCTTCCTGGCATTAAGGCAGAGAACGTTGGAGGTGCACCACTCCTGATTCACGGATAGACAGTCAGGAATGAGCGAGAGAGGAGAGGCAGCTGCATAACACTGAAAGTTAGAGAAGAAGGTAGACCTAAGGTGGGCCAAAGCCACCAAGTAGACATTGAAGAGCCACAGTGAGATGTTAGAGCCCTGGGGAACAGCACATGGAGAGATAGAGGTTGTGGAGATAAAGGACCCAAGTTGGTAGTAGGATGGTCGATCCAGGAGGAAGGAGGTCAACCAATCCAAGCCCAGATCCGTGAAGCCCAGGTTCTCATGTAAACGATTGATCAGGATGGCATGATTGACTGTGTCAAAGCAGAGGAGAGATCAAGGAGGATGAGGACAGAAGGAATGCTAGAATCAAAATTAATGAGCAAATCTTCACAGGTGTTCAGGAGAGATGCTTCCATGTCTCTGGCTGCTCTGAAGCCAGACTGATGGTCATGGAGACAACCAACAGATTCAGTGTGGAGCGTAAGCTGGGAGATGCCAACTCTTCCAGGAGTTTGCCCAGGAAAGGAGTGATAGAGTGATAGAGATTGGGTACCAGTTTGCCAGACAGGAACGATCGGCAGAAGGATTTTTCAGAAGAGGGTGCACTTGAGGGGAGAGGGGAAAGTTCCAGTGGAAAAAGAGTGAATCGGCCAAGGCTAGAGAATGGGTGTCAATATCATCCTTAATGGTTCTGGAGGAACAGGAGAGCACCTGGTTGGATGACACTTTCATAGATCAGACTTGTCTAGAAACATTGTTTGTTTGTTTGGTATTTGTTTGTCATGTGTGGTCAGAGAGAAAGAGGAGAAAGGAGTTAGAGAGGGCGCGGATGCCAGAGGGGGTCCAAGAGAGGTAGAGGGAGAGGAAGAGGAGAGAGAGGAGAGGATGTCCTGAGTTTTAGTGGTGAATTGAGAAGCCAGAGCTGTACAGAGGGCATGGGAGGGTACAGGAGAGGTGGAGACTGCAGAAGGATTGGCCAGCTCCTTTCAGATTTTAATGAGTTTGGCCGTATTATTAGAGGCCCTAGAGACACGGACTTGGATATGGGCTCTCTTCCTGGACAGATCACAGTACAACAATAACCACAGTAGGGGGTAGGGTCCTAGAAAGTGGGGGAGAGCCTAGGAGACACAGATCACAGTACAGCAGTTTTATTAGTAGGGGGGCTAGAGAGTGGGAGAGAGCCTAAAGGACACAGATTACAGTACAATAGGAACCATAGTTAGGGCGGCGTGGGACCTAGAGAGTGGGAGTGAGCCTAAGGGAACAGATCACAGTACAATAGGAACCACAAGTGAGGCGACCTAGAGAAAGACACAAGACTCAAAGTATGGCTAACCGCTGGAAGGGGAGAGCCTATAGTTGTGCAGAGACAGAGACAGAGTTGGGACATAAAGTTTCCCATTTATTCTCCATAACCAAACAGCTTCAATGTAACAGAGATGCAACTAGGATAGCCTAACAACTGGCCTCCCTTAAATTCATACACATGCTTTTGAAAAAACTCACAAATTAATTATTAAACTTGGGAGGAGATAATAATGGGAATCAGGTAGAATTTGCATATACAAGGGATAAGAAGAAGAAACATACGATTTCAAGTCCCAAGAAATACGGGTCCTCACTTTTTCAGAATTCACCTATTTTTTCGGACTCACTTCAGCCACTTTCGTACTTTACATCAGCAGAAATGTGTCATCCTTACTTTCTCTCCCACTTAGACACTTGTAAGGTAAGACCCAAAAATCAATAATACAAGTAATCCAGATGAGTCAACAAAGTGCACAGGAGCAAGAAAAACAAACATTTATTACACAAAACGGTGGTTGGGAATCAATACAAAAGGGTGGAGTTTTATATTGAATTGCAGAATACTTAGGCAATGTCCCTGATTGGTTGTTCATGGTTGCTCTATAGGTGAATCTATACAATCCCTAGCTTACCCTAGTCCTGGTGACCATGATTTTAGTTACTTCATATTCATCTCAGCTACTTTGCCAGACATGCTATTGGACAGTTGATGTTTAATATTATTTCATTCAGTCCTTGCTGTTTAATTGTTTGAGCTCCTGTGGCAATCCTGGGGTGGGTCACTGCGATCATTGCTAGTCAATGACAGTGTGAGGTCGGGAGAGTGTGGCAACAGTTGTATATTATACATCCTGGTTTCATGGGAACTAAACACTGGCACCATTTTACCGTTCTTCCCCTTCCAGCTGCGTCAACTAGCAGCACAATATTGCAACTTCTGATTGGAAACATATAGTTCAGTTTTTTCCTTTGTCATCATGGCTGATGTGCATGACCTATTGTGCTGTGCTCTTAGGCCTGTTGCTCTGGGCTAAACACTTGTCGAGACTATGGGCCTCATTACACGGTAGGCGGTAGGGATTTACCGGCACCGGTAAAATACCGGTACCGGTAAATCCCTGCCGCCTTACTACGTGGTCCCTTAGCGGGTCGGAGTTTTAACGCCTGCTTTTTGCAGGCGTTAAATACCAACCCGCTAAGGGACCTCGGAGCTAATTACGGCACCGCAAAATTGCGGTGCCGTAATTAGCGCCTTCCCCATTCCCATAGAGCCCTATGGGGCAGAAATGGGAATGGGGAAGGGCAATGGCGGAAGGGGGATTTACCGCCCCTCCAACCTTGGGATGGGGCGGTAAATCCCCTTTCCGCCAAGGCGGTGCCGGTATTTTACCGGCATGAGCCATGGCGCTAATAGCGCCATGGCTCACCGCCTACCGTGTAATGAGGCCCTATGTGTGTTCTACTGCTATATGAATGAGTGCTATGGCTCCTTAAAACATTCCTATACTTTAAGAGGTCCTAATAGATGCACAATCTCCATGGTATCCTTGCTGTTGATGGCGGGCTTTTGAACGTTTATATATTGAGTTTCATATGGGTGGGAAGCTGACTTCCCATTGTATGTGTTTCTAGTCCTGGACTGATATTTTCCTACAGGGGGCAGGCGATGTGTCCCTTCTGTCTGTATGCTGGTCTCCGCACTGAGTCTGATTCTCACCAGAGTTGTAACCTTGTCTTGCTTAGTTTTAGAGAACATGGGCAGAACTTCTATTGTTATATGTTTCACTGAATGTGCAGACAGGATTGAATTTTCTCCTTCTCAGCCAATCACTACGTGGCAATTGACCCCTTTCCCATGCTGACCGTGCTTCCCCTAGCAACATTTGATTGGTTCATGGTTCACTACACTTTTGGCTGGGAAAGGGCTTCACCTCATACTTCTGCCCAATTGCTGCACGAATTTACACTGTTCCAAAAGTTGCCGACCTTGCCACTGCATTCCTTTGCAATGTCCTAAACTGACTTCCTTTGCTGTGTGAAACAATTTCTAATGCTTCAAGCCCTGACATTCGAATGGCTTAGTACTTGTCTTCAATCTTGCAGCCCACTAAAATTTAGGTTCTTATAGATTGTTGATGAGTTCATGTATGTAGGTGTACATATGTTGTGTGTTATGCTCTCTATTCCTTAGTGCTGCTATCAAAATCTCCTACCAACCTAGTGTGTTTCTTACTTCATATTATCTATGCTATCGTGTGCATATATGTATTGATTATGGCCTAACGTCTGTCCCTATGTTATTCTGTCATCGCCATTACTTGGATGGCTTAGTCTATCTATGTATGTTTCTCTCTGTGTATGTTCATTTATTGGTTGCTATCCTTCTTGTGTAACAGCGAGAACTATACCTACTACTAGCAAATTATGTTCGTAGTCTAAATCTATTGCAGCGTGCATGTTTTAGTAATTGGTAGCTTTAGCTTCTTGTCTCATGGGCCTACTTACTTGCACCTATTCCTACGTGTATGTCGCATTGCCCTTATGGAGAATATTTATTGGTTCATGATGTCTTTCATATTTTTGCACATCTATACCTACAGTGCATGTGTGTGCTGCTTCTCTGTTTCTTCTCTCAGTGAAGAGATATGACGGGAATAACATGGTAATATGCCTGCAACCTGCACCTTTGGTCTTTGATGTGTGTCCTGACTCGTGCTTCATGGGTTTTCTTAGTTTATGTTTCCTCTCACGTGTGGGATGTGGGATGTCATAATAACACACTTGGGGCCTCATTACGCGGTACGCGGTAAGGGTTTACCGATACCGGTAAGGGCACTGGTACCGGTAAACCCTTACCGCCTTACTACCAGGTCCCTTTGCCGGACCCAACCTCAATGGCTGGTTTTACCAGCCGTTAAGGAACGGGCCCGCAAAGGGACTTTGGTGCTAATCACGGTACCGCAATTTGCGGTACCGTAATTACCTCCTTCCCCATTCCCATTGAACCCTATGGGGGCAAAAATGGAAATGGAGAAGTGCCTTGGTGAATGGGGAATTACCGGCCCGCTCACCTTGGAGTAGGCCGGTAATTCCGCCATCCACCAAGGCGGACACAGTAAAATACCGTCGGCAACCATGGCGCTAATGGTTACCGCATAATGTGTAATGAGGCCCTTTGTCTTACTTTGGTCTTTTTCCATCTTTTCCCATCTCGACTACTTTTGGTTACATATTCTTGTTCTGCCTCTTTATGGTCTCTATCCACTTCACTCTACTTTTAACTCTACTATTCATTATTGTTCCCTCCTACTCATATCTCTCCATCTCAAGCTGTTGTTTGTTGGCTTACCTTTCCTGACTGCCTTCACTTTTGCTATTTTTGTTATGCTTTTAAGCATGTTCATAGTCTTGCACCTTCCTATAATGTTTATCCTGTTCTCATTACTCTCATATTCACCCCTCTAGTCTTTATCTCTCTTTCAACTATCCATTATCCATCCTCCATGTGCTCATTCCCTTTCCCCTATCCATTATCCATCCTCCATGTGCTCATTCCCACTTCAGGTTATTCTCTCTCCTGGCCAAAAACATTTGAATGAACTTCCCTACTCTTTACACTGTGCCCAAGACCTGCTTCTTTTGCTATGGACTTTTTTGTTACTGTCTTTTATTGTGATTCTGTGCTGCGTTTTGGAGTAAGCACTATATCACTTCAAATAAATACACATGTGACAACCTGTCTCAAAGTTACAAGGTTAACAAAGCAATCCACTGCCAATCCACGTTCAGCCTCTGTTCATATGGAAGACAATTAAATTTCATCATTAACAACTGAGGGACTCTGAGGGCAAAATGTGCACCCTTTTTTCTGATTTAGCTATGGGATGGGATAAGGACATTTTCATGTGAGTGTAGAACATTTCAAGATACTGGTGTTCCATTGCTAGGAGGAAATAGCATAGAGACAATGTACTGTTAGTTTGGACAGGTGATGATCATAGTCGTGTGGAGATTTTTAATCATAACCACGTAAATATAGAGTTCACTCAAGATCATTTACTGACCAAAATTTATTTTTGGACGTCCTTAACTATAAGAGAAAAGGAGGCTTAAGGGCATTGATGCACAGAATATTTTTTTATGCTACAGGAGAAACTGCAGTACAAATGAAAGTGCCACGAAGACACATTTTTAGGCCCTGGTATATAGCAGAAAACATATTACTTCATCCAATGTCATATGGTTCAATATGAGTAGGTCAAGCCGACAGAAGGACAAGATGGGAAATTCAGGGTCAGTTTGGCAGAGTATGGAATACAAGCCCGTCAGATTGATTATCTGTTGTTCACAAGACCTTCAAGACATACACACAATTTTTCAGAAGAACTGGCATTTGTGTGCAAGGACATTGATCTTGCATGCTCACCAAATTCAACTATTACTTTAAGGTTACTTCTCGATTTGGGAGAACAGTTGTGCTCTACCTAGTTCTACTCTATTGCTGGTCGGCACAGTTCTGCTGGCCTCTCTCTGTTCTGAAATGCTCAATGTTTCAGAAAAGAAAAAAAAAAAGTTTACAAAATAGCTTCCATGGAAGGGAAAACAAAGTCTGTGTTCCCTTTTCATGAAGGCCATTGAAAACAATAACAAAGAGTAAACAAACAAAAAAGCCACCATGGAAAGTGAGAAGGGACTACATAGTGTCCCTTTTCCTTTTCCATGGTGGCCATTAAAAAAAAAAAAAGGAAAAAATGTAAACATAAAAATGGCTGCCATGGAAAGAAGGGACTATGTGTAGTCTGTTCTTCTTTTCCATGGTGGCGTGTCACAGATCAGGATGTGCTGGATACAGAAGTGTTTCCAGCGTGTCTCCTCCCAAAGAGGAGCACAAAACCAGTTGAAGTGAGTCAGACTCCAAAAGGAACCGCTCAAAATTCAAATTTCTATCTTTAATAATGTTTTATTCGAGTAATGGTTTTGGCTGTAATTTCGAAAGTAATAAAAACTCTGCGGGTGCCACCAGAAGATTTGTTAAAAAATAAAAAGGTTATTAAGTGTCAAATTTCTTTTTTTCCCCAAATTGTGGGCTATTTCCCATTAGTTTTCCCATAGACAAACAAGCGCACAGCCCAAACCGCTGGATACATTTGGACCAGGTCTGAATCAACGTGGGCACAAAGCATTGACTAGCGGTCCATGCATGGTTTGGGGTTATTCTGTGCAGTATGTTTTTAAATATTTGAGGGTGAAGGGGGTTCCCTCTTCCCAAAAAAGGTGGCAATATTTAGGGGATTTACCCAAAACCAAGGATTTTTAGAACTAGAACCAGATGTGAGCTATAGCCAAGGATATGGAAACATGAAATGCAGGAAAAAATGTGCAGGTCAAATAAACATGCAAATGCCACCAGGCTAGAGAAGGGGGATTGGCTAGAGAACACCAAGTGAAAGTTGGGAGTTGGAGGGGGTCTAGGGACCGAGTCTGCAACATACATCTTCCTGTAGCCTTGGTTATAATCATGAACAGCCGACATATGAAAGCACACTGGTTCACAGAAACAGTGTGTGTTGTGGGTTGGGTAAAGGGATAAGGGAGGTGAAAAGGCCATCTCGGGAGAGGGGGGATCTGGTACACACGGGGGGAGGTGGCACTTGGTGAGGAATGTTGTTTTTTTCTGGCCATTTTGCTGATAGTCACGGCCACAAAGGACTGCAAATAGCCAAGGGTATATGTAGTTCGGTACCCATGGTTACATTTTTAAAAAATATATACTTTTACAGCTATACTGATATTGGGGGGTAGAAAATCACTGGCCATGGCCAGTGTCTTGATTGCCACCTGGGTCAATCCCAGTTACTGCATGAATGAGCGACCGAATGGGCCTCTAAATAAATTGTTTTTTTTAAACCATGCTACTGTCAGCCCTTGAATGTTTTGCACTCAGAGACCTAATTGCATTTTTAAACACCGGAGTCTCAATCAACCCTGGTAGATATAGCTATTTATTTTGGAGAAGGGGCACCCCCTTCTGTCATCAAATAGACATTGATGCTGTTTGTTACACAGATTTGTTTGTCTCATGCAATGCAGGTTATGTTCCCCCCACCCTTGATAATTGCTACAAGGAGGGCTTCTCTACTACCTTCTACCACACAAGTTAACTGCTGGTAATGTCTCCTACTCACATTTCTCTCTTTGGAAAAGTTGTTTCCCCTTTTATTTAAAATTGACCTTCTTTGGCTTAGGCAATGCCGGTTGTTATCTTGTTAAAATATTGCTTCCTCTTTACTTTGGGGATTATGGTTATAATCTTCTTTAAATATTGCCTGATCTTTACTTTGGCAATGATGGTTACAATCTTTCTCCTCTCACTTTCTCTCAGTATTAGTGTTCGGTTTTCAAAAGCATTGCTGGCAGCCGGCGGTGTACAACGCAGCACCCCAGGGTCACCTACAGAATGCTAACTCACTGGTCTTTCCCTGCATGTCCGCCCGACCAGCTGCCGCTGCATCTTCTTCTTCCCTCGTCAGGTCCTGGGTGTCTGACAACTCTGGTCACACTCCTGCTTCTTGCATCTTTTGGTAAGGAAGCCTGCCTTACTCCTTGCATACTCTGGTGAACGCCAACTACTGGAGTAGGACGCCAGACCAGGAGAGCTTCTTTCTCCTATGGAACAGTCAGTAACAGCACCGCTTCCCGCTCTGTGTTCATTGCACTCTGAGTGCCCACTTCTACAACGCTTTGTGCACTGCATCCCGCTGCAAATATAGTGGCATCCCTTGGTGTCTTCTTCGTTCCGCTTCTGTTGCTCAAAATGTTGCTGTCTACTTCTTCCAATGGCCCACACCTGAAGGGGTTTTTAAATATTTAAAAGCCCCACTCAGGTATGGGTCATTAGAACCACTAGACTGCCTACTACAGTTCTGCACCTCTGTGCTCCTCTTCCTCATCCCAGTACCAAGAGCATTATGGGACTTGAAGTAAGTAATGTTCTTGTTCCTTTTTACATCCTCTAATTCACTCTGTTTAAATAATGTATAAAATATACATTTAAGGGAGGTTTTTAGAAGGATCAAGAGTTGGTTCTTGACTTTATAGTTTAAAACCAAGGGAGAATCATAACTGTCAGACGTAGTGATATTGATGCTCTGACCCTTACATATATAATTCCCCTATGTACCACAAGGGTTTTCACCACTGACAATGTGGGAAATATTGGGAAGGGAAGCCTTACTCTGAGAACAAGACATTAGGTATTCCGGTATTATGGAAATCTCACCCTCCGAAGAAGATGAATACAGTGTCTCTCAAAACAGAGTTATCCTATTCTCTTGGTGACCTTCTCCTCCCAGGTGATCCTCCCGGATAATACCAGCCCCAGGTTTAGGATAAGGTAGTGGCTGCCTTCCCCTGGCCACCCGGGAGGAGGCTTTAGGCTAAAATACTGTGAGGACTCAGTAGGATTCATCACAGGGGTGAAGGACCAAGTTTGCAACACGAGGCTCAAACATTTTCCACATACCCTCGGGTATGACCTGGGGTATCGGGAGCTGCTAACTGACATTTCAACTGAACTGGATCACAGAAACTACAAGTATTGTTGTGGGAATGGCTTTGAGCATAGTTGAGGTTAAGGCGGACTATGGCATTTCAGAAAATGACTTTTCTCATTGACTTCTGTACAGTGGTAGAAGTGTACCAAAAAAAGTAGTGGAACTGTGGTCTCGGCAGTGGAGAGGGTAGGCGGAAGCATACTGCAACATGTGACAAGGTGTTGCAGCCAGGCCATTGCAATAGTCCAAGTGAGTAGTAACTAAGGCTCCGATTACGACTTTACACTTGAACAAGGACATAAATGGACACATCCTCTATATAGAATGAAGACTATGGTCATCAAAAGTAGAGAAATGGTAAAGACAAAAAATGAAAGTAGTGGCACACCGCTCCCGACCATTCCCGCTCACTTCAATTACTGCGTCTGAATGACTACATGAAATAATCTGCAAAGATTCCTGAGTAATATGTTGAAGCATTTGCCTGTGCATAACAAATTTCAGCAAATATTCCAGAGTAATATATAGAGGCATTTGCCTGTGCATGACAAATTCCAAATGTGTGCATTAACGGCTTTATAGTTAAAAAAATGTTACTTTGATTGTGTTTTAAACAGCCTTTAACATGTGATGTCATCATTGTGGTCATAGACTGTGCAACAGGGCAGTGAAGTTAAGGTGGCTATAGCTGAATTTCAGTTTTTCTTTTGCATTAAGTTCTCACCTTAACGTCCATGCAACTAAAGTTTTTTCCTTGAATTTCAAGGGTCTTGGTTTTCCATACATAATTGACATTAATAATACAGACTAATGAAAACAAAGTATCATGTGTAGAAAGTAAAATAAAAACAAATTGTGCTAAAGTATTTACATGTATATGTACTGTTAATGAATAGAAAGTTATTACATTTTTACAGTAATTTTGTAAAGACTGCACCCAATGCATACTAAAATACATCTTCACAAGACTACTGCCAATATTTATATGTAACTGTATTTTTTAAAAACCTTTACTATAGCCACAGCTATCCAGGATGCATGCGTGGTTGAATGCGACAATTACTAGGGGGTTTACCCATGACTTCCACAGGGGATAACCGCGGCTATAATGAAATACATAAGGATATCTAGCTTTTTTAACACAGACTGTATTGAAAGAATCAATTAAAGGTCTTGGATCCATATATATATTATGTAAGTAAGTTGGCCCCGAAAAGGACTGTTTTGGGGAATAAGGAAAAAAGAGGAAAGAACTGGGAAGAGGACAACACTAGGATTCATGCATTTTACAAAAGGTTAAAAAAATAACATTATGTTGTGTGTTTTCTTCTCTCTAAAGAACAGTGTAAAAAATGGACACTTAAAAATATACCTAAGACTGGCAAGTGGCCGTATGTTCTGAAAGAGCCTTGCCCAAAGTGTCTAGTGTGCCACCTCTATCAAACTGTGACAGATTTTGCACATCACGATAAGGTTCAAAAGATGATGGGCTGAGGCTGGGTTTTAGTTGGTGTAAAATAGCTAGAAATTGTATTGGAAGTCTGTGGCGCAGATGATAAATACTGCTGTGCTGATCCATTTGCTTTATTTGCTTTAACCTGATGTTTCACATGAGCCTTCCTATATGAATGATCCACTTCATCCCAATGAATGCACACAAGATTTTGAATTAACGTGGATGTTACCAAGCTTTGCGACGGATTGTGTGAAGGTCCTCTCCGCAAAACTATACCACCGAAACTGCACATGACTCCTCAATTATTTTTTTGCTGTGTTGGTCCTTTATGCGGAAATATTGCCAACTGCCAGCTATGTTTTTTGGTGCACATTGCTTCTTCTGAGGTGATAATACTGAAGCCACCCACACCACCTCATCATCACTGCTGGTCATAGTAATTTTGAAATGCAGGACCGTGGAGGAAAAATAAATACTGTACAAATACACAACACAAAAAACTTAAAAAATAAAAAAATACTAAAATAACAAAAAATGACAAACTACATAGCACAAGACAAAGGACAAAGGTATAGAAAGAAAAAAGGTACAAAAGCAATGGCACATAACAGGAAAGAAGTGCTTGGGAGAGGGGGATAATTGCGATTACGTGATATAGTGAACCAGAATGTGTTTTCCGTATGCGCAAGTATGCCCAATCGCAATGACATGTTTGCACCTGCATTCTTCACCAATTGCCCAATTGCCCGAGTGAACGAAGAGGCGAGTCTGCAGGTGTCCGTAGCTGCATCGAGGGGAAGCCCAATCACTTTTAAAGCTGTGTTCATGGGACTAGGTGGCATTGCACCTGTTTTCCACAGCCAATCGGATCACGGATAGCACCCCCCATGCTTAGCCACATCAACAACCAGCCCAATCACACACTGCAGTATATTGACACAGCTATGCCCATGCCTAATGGGACGTTGAGCTTCATTGACATGGCTACCTGTCTTTACGCATGTGGCGCCAGTCAATCATATCACGGACTGCGGTTTGCACATCTACACGTGATTCCTATTCGCGTCAACGAACGGTCCAATCATACATTTTGATGTATTGAAGCGGCTATGCCCATGCCCTGTGACGAAATCCGCATGTGCGAAATCACCCAACATCTTTGCGCCTAATGCACCAGCCAAATCATACCACTTATTGCGGATGTGCGTCTACATGTGATTCCTATCTGCATCAATGAATGCATCAATGAATGGTCCAATCACACATTGCAATGTAGTCACAAGACTACACCCACGCCATATGACAAAATCTGCGTGTGCCAAAGTGACCAATCAGGGCACGCGGCAGGGCATAGCTGCAAATAATCACCCCGCCCACAAAAAGAATGTTTATATTGATTGTTGCTAGTAGTGCTTTTTAGTAACTACACACACTTTTGGTGCTTCAACCCTTTAAATGTTCCTTTTTTTACCCACTTTTAACCTGATAGTCTTTTCCCTTGTCTTGTCATTTGTTCAGTTTGTCTATTTTTTGCTTTACTTTTTTTATAGACTATACGTTTTTGTGGAAATGTCATTTTTGTGATTTTACATTTTCCTCCACAGTTGTACATTTCAACATGTCTAACCATAAGAACAGCAGCAGCAATAATGAAGATGTCATTTGGGTCCACAATCAATTGCCACCCAGGAAGTAAGCCACAGGAATGAAAACCCCTTCAGACAGTTGTAGATATTTCAAGGTCAAAGAACACTGCTCTTAAAAGGAGGCAGAGGATGTAAAGTGCACATTGTGCATGAAGAGTCAAAGATGTGGACCATGAAATGTGCCGTTGCAAAGCCTTGGAACATCTGTGATGATCATTCATCTGTTGAGAGTGCATTGGGATGAAGTGGACGACATATATTGAAAATCGCACAAACAGCATGAACTTAAAATGCATGTGTCTCATGCATTATGTGCATGAAAATCAGCAGCACCTCCAGCACCTGCATCCACCAATGGTACGTCACTGACTCTAAATGAACATTCTGCAACAGTGTCAACTGCACCTGCTCCAATGTTACTGGCTTCCAATGCCTAAGTTATGAGAGTCATGTGTGAACTATGCCACCAATGGGTAGCCGTGGGAGGTACCACAACTAAAGATTGGGAGAAGTTAATATCTGAACAGCAGATGAACTACAATTCTTAGATTTTAATTTAAGTGGCAATCTGTTACCCCTTTTTTGAAAAAAGAAAAAAAAACAAAGAAAATACTGAAGGCACACCCATGCATGCTCACACCAGAAATAAATACAGCCTGCGAGGGAAAAAGGCCCAAGACACACTTGCAAGGATATAAGTATTTATTTCTACAAATTAGAAGTTCATCAGCAAAGACCTCTGCTGCAGTCAAATGTTCTGGCCTCCGTAGGCATGTGCAGCATGCTATAAGCACACACAATGTCACTGATGGCATAATTACATATAGTACAATTCTACAATATGGATTGGAGGAGCCCTATACATGTAGGGCCTCCTCCATATGGGATGCCAGGCCATTGGTCTGTCTTCATCTGTCCGTCTTCATCCACATGGGCGCCACTGGGCTTGGAATCCGTGGTGGAGCTGGCCTAACAATTAATAAGCTACTTTGCAAAAACAATGTTATTTTATCATTGTAACAATGCACCTGGCAGATACAGGGATGGGCTCGGGGAGAGAGCCGTGGTCACACTAACTCACATGCTCCGCTCACTCCCAGACAGATCAGCAACTCCCAAGGTCCTCCACCTTAGTTTTAGGCTATAATTCTGATGCCACTTTGCACCTCGCTGCACATATCATTTCACCTATTTCTAAAGACTCGATAGCCTTGCCTTCTGATCTTAGTGATCGATCGAGGGGTGTAAAATGGTATGGTCAGTGGTCTGGGTTTGGATGGTGCTCTGGCAGGTGGAAATCTCAGGATGAAAGCATTGCAAGGCTGTATTTCTCATGTTGGGATCGTTGGGACGAAGGAGGGCCTTGCTATGTGTTCCATGGGATGGTACCGCCAAGAGGTGCTCTGTTCCCGTTTCATGACCTCGTAGGATGCATTCTTCCCAAGGCGCAAGTGCCTGTAACTTCCTGGACAATGGAATATTTTATGGATCTCTGAAACATGGCCAGGGTTGTGGTGGTGTCTGCGATCATGCAAGGGTTCTAATACTAGCACATATAATTCTATTTGCCACACCTGGGTATAAAGTCTAAGACAGCTACTGTCCGCCAAGATGGCGTTCCCACCCGTGTCTGTCACATAGCTTGTAATGCATGCACTAAGGTGATCTGGCACCCTCCTCCATGTGCACCCCTGTTCCCCCTGCTACCTGGATGTTCCCTCTTAGCGTTTATTTTCCATTTGGTATCGCCTAGGGGGGTGGGAAGAACATCTCTCCTTCCTAACATCCCCCCTTTCTTTAATGCCAAATTAATGAAATCCCCCACAGTGTCATTGGCAGCTAAGTTCCAATATATATTCTCCGGTTCACCCTCTCCACCCTTTCAGCTTCCAGATATAGTGGCGACCCGTCATTTGGAACCCATGCTCTGCAAACATCTTTTAAACTTGCTCCAGACTGGGCATATTCCTCTGGGGTACATGTCATGTAAAACAACCCCCTTCCCCAGCTCAATCAACCCAGTGCTCTGTATTATTCTCTGGGTCTGGTGGGGGTGTGGTGATTGTGCCATGGGGTTGTAAAGGATGATACATCTCTATCATACAGTGTTTGTTTGGGTCATCTGTCTGGGTACTGATCTCTGTGGTACTGCAAAGGGCTTTGGATGCTACACCAATTGAGATCATCATCATTAAGCTATTGGGCACTGCTTTTGCACAACATCGGAGTGTCATTTGGCACGTACAAAAGATGACCAAGATGAAGATGATGACGGGCACTAGCATTTTCACAATCATACACAGCCAGGATGGCGCCCAAGCGAAAGTTGGATCGAACCAATTGTCACTCTATATTAAACATTGGCCGCAGCTTGCACCCGGGCAGTAACAAGGAGGCGGAGAAAGTCTCTGCTTTGCTGGAGAGTCTGTATTCGTCCCATATTTCACTGAGCAAGTTTGATTAGTCTTTGGACAGTGTAAGGAACTCATGGTGGCAACAGTAAAGACAGACACAGGTGATCACAGTCGAAGAGTGTTTATTAAACTGTACAGGTAGGTTGGAAGAACGCCTAAACCTAAATCTCGGATGGGAGCAAGCTACGACCATCAAATAATAATTAGACAGTCCTAGTGGCGTCTGGTCACATAAAAATGGCCTATACTATAATGAAAACTATTGTCAATACTTACAACTAAATACACAAAGAGTGTGGGATAAGGTTCACAAGAAAGAAAGAAGTGTTCACAAATGATAAGTCAGGATGTGGTAGCCGTTTTGAGCACGGGGCAAGGCGAGAATCCTGAGCAAAGCACACTCTCCATCTTTCCCAGCACGAGCCTCTGAGGACCTGATATGTTCAAAATAACAAACAAAAAGTTCCTTTCTGCATGTATGTTGGGTGATGACTTTTCACCCCTCAATCCCCCTCTTCCAGACTAGCGATATCAGGAGCTTCAGTGGTTACATTTTGTGCTTCTGGGGGCCTGATAGGTTCAAAATAATAAACAAAAGTTCCTTTGTGCTTGATCTAGGGTGATGGTTCTTTCGCCCTGGGTCTCCCTCTTCCGGGCTCAGACCCATCTCGAATGTCGGTCTCCCTCTGTCGGGTTCTGTCAAACCCACAATACTTTCTGCAATAACAATGTTCCAGCACTAACCTGAATCAACGTTTGGGCGAGACAATAGTAAGAATTTCCTCAGTGGTACTGCCTCTTCATCCCTGAGATGAACTGAATCAGTTTAGTCCTAGGGAAACCCTCTTAGGGATAGAACCCTGCAGCATAGATTTCTTCTGTTCTTTGCTGAAGCTGTGTAACGACTGGTAGACAAAGAATCTCCTTTCCTGGGTGTGGTGTGGAACTCTGTGTTCTTTGGGCTGCAATGTAAATACACAAGTGAGTAAAGGCTTGGTCACAAGAAGACGGATGTGAAACTAAGTAACAGTGATTTACATAGGTCTGAATTATAATTCGTATCAGCTTGACAGGTCTCTGAGTGCACACTGTTGTAGGACTGCAAGGTGGGCAAGCTGAGCTGGATTCAGAGCAAACGCTTAGTTCGACTGCAGGGAGAAGGGACTGTTAAGGAGGGATTGCATGATACGGAGACAGAGAGAGAAAAGCAACCAGACCTACCCATGATGGTATGGTGATTGAATTGAAGTCTGATATCCCACGCATCGTAGACCCTCTATGAATGTGAATGCCTTTGTAAAAATCAGGAAATTAGTGGAGTAAGTAAGCAGAGTTTGCAAATGATGGAAAGAGAGAGAGAGCACGTACCGGGTAGAGAGCTGCCTCACAGCTGTCAGCAGGAATAGGCAAAGACCTGGGAGGACACAGAGCAGGCAAGGGGCAAAAGTGTGAGAGGGAGAACTCGAGCTCTGTGTGAGGAAAGTGGATGAGTAATCTTACAAGATAGTTTATGTTTATGTTTGTTTATGTTTATAAATGTGTAATGCGCTCCCGGTACCCTCTGGCAAAAGGGCGCAAACAGAACAAACAAATAGGACACAGTTATTGAACAAATACGGACGAGTCTAACAAAATAGTAGCACCTTCAATTTTTTTTAAAGACTTCTGTGGATTCAATACTTCTAATATCTGGGGGCAAGGCATTCCAGGCTGCTGGGGCTGCGGAATTGAATGCGCCATTACAGGTTTTAGCTAACTTGCACCGAGGAGTATTGAGGAAGTTCATATTAATGGATTTTAAGGATGTACTAATTTGTATTTTTTCGATGGCTTCCATTAAATAGAGTGGCATTAGGCCTTTCAAGCATTTATTGGTGATGAGTATCATCCTAAAGCGTGCTCTCGCCTGTATAGACTACGTCAAGCATCTGATTTCTGGTCCCTACGGCCCAGACCCGTCACTGCTCTCACTGCTCTATTGTAAATGACCTGGAGGCAGTGAAAGTCCAATTGCGCAATGCCAACCAAGAGGCTATATCCATAGTCCAATTTAGAACCGATAATGGCTCTAGCGAAGATCTCTGCATTACTCTACGATATAAATGGACGGAGGTGCCATAAGAGCTTAATGAAATATGATGAAGATGAAACAAGCCTATTGAACTGAGACTTCATGGTCATATTCTTATCAAGAAAGATGCCCAAAGTATTTACTTTCTTCTTGACCTCAATTATACAGTTATCTATACTAAAACTATTGTATAATGGGCCGAGCCCAGCCAACCTATTGTCGGTGCTGACAATCAAAAGTTCAGTTTTTGATGAATTCATGGCCATAACATTCATGACCATCCATCTAGTGATGGCTTGATAAAAATTATTAATATTTATTTTGTCTTCCTTATGTGATCCTGAAATGGGGATGACACATTGTGTGTCATCTGCATAGCTGACAAAGAAGATCCCTTCTTGTTCCAACATGTGAAAAAAATGAATCATGTAGATGTTATAAAAACAAGGGGATATGCATGCTCCTTGTTGAACTCCTAATAGCAGGGGCATAGGTTTGACTTCTGCTAACTCACTTGCTACTCTCATCTGTCTCCTGCTCAAAAACGAATTGACCCATTGGGTGGCCTGAAAAATAGGCATAGGGCAGAATGGCATAGTCCACCAGGTCAGATGATGCTGATAAACCTAAAATCATCAATAGGGCTGCTTGGCCTCCATCCATAGTTTGAAGCAACTTAGATTTTAACGATACCATAGCAGTCTCGGTCCAATGGCCCTGCCGAAAGCCAGACAGAAATCTGTGAAATATTGAGATTCTGTGAAAATGTTGTTATATGCAACTATATCCAGTATCTTTAACAAAAAGTGGTGTTAGTGCTAGGTCTGTAATTGGAAGAGGCTAAGGGGCAAAGGTTTAGCTTTTTTAGAAGCAGGGTAATCCAGGCATTTTTACTATTGTTTGGTACACGGTTAAGCTCAAAAGAAGCATTCACACATTTTGTGATAGCCGTTATATGTAAAGGTGAACATTCCTTAAGAATCACTGCTGAACAGGGATCACCCTTATAGCTAGTGATTTCAAGCTGAGCAATTGTTTTTGCTAGTTCTTACTCTGAAATAAGTGCAAAATTAAAAAATCTGGGGGCTTATTATCGTTAACGGGTGGCAAAGAAAGAGGACCTTCTAAGTCTGTTATGTTCAGGAGCAATTTTTGTCTCTTCAATGGAGACTTTTATCTTTTCTAGTTTGCAACACAGAACATCCTGAATGTTATTACACCATATCTCGTCCTTTAGGAGTGTTGGTTAGGGCCCTTCGGGTTTTCTTGCTCTTTTAATATTTTAAAGAGCTCTCTACTATTTGATGTTGCAGATAGTGACAATTATAATGTCTAACAAGAGGAATTAGACTTACGGGAGCTCTGCAGAGAGTTGCAATGCACCGGCCCACAGCCTGTGGCTTCGGATATCCCTCAGTCGGTGCTCCAATAGGCAGGGACTTTACCAGAAGAGAGGTAAAGGCTACACTGCAAACGCTGCTCAGGAGCGCCATCTTGGGAGGAGAACGAGTCACAACCCTGACCCGTCTCCACTTGCTCCAGAGAGACTACCACTGGCCCCCGGAGCATGACAGGTTCACTATGGCTTGCATTCAAAAAGATAACATCTGCTACATTCATGTGTCATTGGGTGAGGGATTTTCACCTCTGGGTCCCCTATACTGGGCTCAGACCCTTCTGGAATTCACATGTCATTGGGTGATGGCTTTTCACCCCTGGTCCCCCCTCTTTGGGGCTCAGACACTGCTAGAATTCACGTGTCATTGGGTGATGGCTTTTTACCCCTCGATCCCCCTCTTACAGGCTCAGACCCTTCTACAATGTTTGCCTCCCTCTGTCGGGTTCAATAAAACTTTTCCCAGATCAATTTCATCTGTTGCGTTCACAAGTCTTAATGTCTTTTTAAACAGTTCACTGTGGATATCCCTCTGTCGATTTCACTCTTTGTCAACAAAATGTTCATCGAGGCATCAGGCTTCACCCCTTTATATCAGCATCCCTCCGTCGGGTTCACTGTTGCCATTCACACAGTTCTTTCTCTTTCTCACTATGCTGGATTCATCTCCCTTAGCTTTCCAACTGCGTGCCAGTCAAAGACTTTTGCACAGATTTTGTACAGATTTTGCTAGACCACTGTATGACCACTTTGACCCCTTCCTTTTGGCTCTACTAAAGCCTTCTGGTATTGGTAGTTTCAACAAAACAGGGAATCAACCCCTCTCAGAGAGTTCCCACGTGGTGACAAACCCTTCTGCAGCTGGTTTTCACCTAAGACATTAACAGTTCTTTGAACTTCCCTTAACTTGTCTTTTGCAACTTTTGTTCAACACAGTTTGGTTTCCTATTAGTTCCCCCCTCGATTTGGGAAAACTCTTTCCCAGTACCTTAAGAGGTTTAGGACCCTTAAGAATCATGATGGTACCCCTTAGGCTGCATGTGTGTGTGAATGTTTGAAGAATTTAGATGGTTGGGTAAAGGGTTACAGAGTTAACACTTTTGAAGGAATGAAAAATCTATTTTTGCTGGAATCTATATTTGATGTCTGCTCTCCTGAGCTGAGACAGAACTTGGCTGACTCTAAGGAAATTGATCCAAAGAAGTTAGCAAAGGCTGCTGACTTGTGGGTTGCCAACAGGGCTACTCACAAGGATTTTGGGGCAACTCAGAAGAAGGATGATGGGAAGCAGCAAAAGAAAGATGGCAAAGAGAATTTCTAATACCTCCAATCCAAAAGAGGGCCCCAAACATAAGAAGGGTACACCACAAGGGAAACCAAATCAAGCTAGTGAAACCTATGGTGCCAAACCAGAGGGAGGTCAGCAAAGACCCCCATTTGTTAAAACATTTGTAAAATGTTATGCGTGTGGGTCTACTGACCATTTGAAAGGGGATCCCAGATGCAAGGGTAAGCCTTCAGGGGTCCACACTGTCTCCTTAGCCTTCTCCTCAGAGGAAGAAACACTTGTGACAAGTGGTAACTTTCAAGTACTGGCTGAATACCCCACTGGAGTCTCTGGCAGTGTTTCTTTAGTGTCCCCGGGTCTGTGGGAACAGCAGAATTTAGATATCTATAATTCAATTCCAGATAATACAGAAGAATGTTGCAAGGACAGTATACTTGTAAATAGTCAGGAGACCCCTGCCATTAGAGACACTTGGGCCAGCATTACTGTAGTGGATGACTCTTTTGTCAAGGCTGAGGATGTTGCTAGGGCACCCAAAAGCCTCACTAAGCTTGCTGGAGGCACTGTCCAAATGCTTCCTAGACTGCCAGCTTGCATCCAGTGCAACAACATGACTGTGAGGTGCCTGGGAGAGTCCTGTTGGCGAATGACTTAAAAACTCTTGGAGTTGTATCAAGCACCCCCATTCCTGTAAGAGGAAACAAGAGCAAACAAGGAGAGCCATAGAGAGTACATTAAATGGCTCTCCAGAGGATGTTACAGAAGAATCTATAACATCTAGCCCACAGGAGTTACTAACTGCTATGTCAAAGAAGAATGAGACAAAGAACGAACCCAAAGTCTCAAGTAAAAAGCCAGAAAGCACTCCTGTGCTACCAAGAAGGACATCCCCAAGAGGACTGTCCACAGTCACACCCGTGACTGCTCCACCAGCTGAGGCTGAGTGTGAGGAATAACCAGGAAAGGTTGAATCAGCTGCTGAAGATTATTCAGAGCTGGAAGAAGACCTTACCCCTGTTGGAGATCTGGATCCTAAAGGCCAACCTGAGCTGCAGTCTTTACTGGCAGAAGGTGTCCCCTGTAGGGCAGACTTCAGCAGAGGCCAGAGAGAGTGTCCTACTCTTGAAGGTCTTCACCAACAGCAGCTTCCCAGCTGGACGGGCAAGAGCCAGGGAAGGATAGGTTATACTGGGAAGATGGCCTCTTCTACAGTGAGCCAACTGAGTCTATCCCAGGAAACTACAGAAGATTTGTAGTGCATTTAGGGACAAGACACCATTTCTTACAGTTAGCACATGAAATTCCTTTGGCTGGTCATTTGAGCTTCAAGAAGACCAAAGAAAGACTTTCTCTATATTTCTACTGACATAAGTTGAAGTCTGATGTAGATCTATTCTGTAGGAGCTGTCACACTTGTCAGACATCTGGCAAGAGAGGAGCCAGGAATGTGACACCTTTGGTGCCCGTCCCAGTGGAGTAAGTCCCTTTTGAGAGGGTAGGAATCAACCTTGTTGGTCCTTTAGACCTTCCAACCTCTTCAGGCAATCGATTTATATTGGTGTAGTAGACCATGCTACTAGGTATCTTGAAGTTTGTATTTTGAAGCTATACCTATGAGGACTGTTACAGCTCAGGCTGTTGCTAAGGCCCTAATTGGTATTTTTTACCAGGGTAGGTTTTCTTAAGGAAGTCATCTCTCACAGGGGATAACATTCTATGTCCCACTACATGCAGGCTATGTGGAAAAACTGTGGAGTAATTTACAAGTTCTCAACTGCCTACCATCCACAGACAAATGGATTGGTAGAGAGGTTTAACCATACTACGAAGAACATGATAGGTGCTTTAGAGGAACCCCTTAGAAGAAAGTGGGACATTCTACTGCCATGCCTACTATTTGCTTATACAGATGTCCCTCAGGAGGGAGTTTGATTTAGCCCCTTTGAGCTTCTCTATGGTCATCCAGTAAGAGCTCCATTGATCCTTATTAAGGAGGGGTTGGAGAGTGTTCCTTCTCCCAAGCCAGTGAGAGTCACTGATTATGTGTTAGGTCTCCAAAGGAGAATGACACACGTGATGACATAAGCATCTGATAACTTAAAAGCAGGTCAGGCTCTGGTGAAGATTTTGCATGACCAGAAGGCCAACATGGTTGAGTGTACTCTAGACCAGCAAGTTTTAGTTATGGTACCTACAAAGCAGAGGGCCTTACATGACAAATGGAGAGGACCCTTCAAGGTTGTAGTAAAACCTGGAGAGGTCAACTATCTGGTGGATTTAGGCCATCCTGAGGAGGCCCCCAGGTTCTTTCACACCACCCGTCTAAAAGCTTATGTCACGAAGACCATAAATGGGAGCTTTGCTTCTAGCTTCAGCTCAAGAGGAGGAAGAGAGTGAACCTCTATCTGATCTCCTCAGGGGACAACCTTTAGATGAAAAAATAGAAGGAGTTAATCTCTCTTCTAATATGACACTGGAGCAGCAGGGGGAGTGCATGTTTCTGTTAAATCAGTTTGCCTTCCTGTGTTCACTATCACCAGGCTTGACCTCTTGGGGCCAACATGATATTCTCACTGGTGACTGTTTACCTGTTAAAAGCAGAGGTTACCGGATGTCAGATAATGTCAGAACCCACATAAAGGAAGAGGTCAACAACATACTTGATCTTGGGGTAATAGAACCCTCCACCAGTCCATGGTCTAGTCCAGTTGTACTAGTGCCAAAGGCAGGATCCAGGGAGCTGAGATTCTGTGTGGACTATAGAGCTCTAAATGCAGTCACTAAAACGGATGGCCATCCTTTACCTAGGACAGATGATCTGGTGGACAAACTTGGTTCAGCCAAGTACCTCAGTACATTTGACCTAATGTCTGGCTATTGGCAAATAGCCGTGACAGACCATGCCAAGAAGAAAACTGCATTTCCAATCCCAGCAGGCCTTTACCAGTTTAAGGTAATGCCTTTTGGATTAAAGAATGCACCTGCAACATTCCAAAGCATGGTTAATCAAGTTCTGAATGAATTAAGGACTTCTGCATGGCATACGTGGATGACATTGCAGTGTTCAGCCCTACCTGGAAAGAACATGTTGACCACTTAGGATATGTTTTGCAGGCTCTTAAGCAGGCCCATCTGACCATTAAGACAAGTAAATGTCAAATTGGTCAGAGCAAAGTGGTCTACCTTGGACATGCGTTAGGAGGAGGTGAAATAAGGCTATTGCCTAGAAAAGTACAAGGTGTACAAGAATGGGCCACCCCTACTACTCAAACCCAGATGCGAGCCTCCCTAGGCCTCACTGGTTATTATAGGAACTTCATAGAGAATTATGGGTCCATAGCTTCTTCCTTGAATGTGATTTCCTCACCCAAATTTCCTAAAAAGGTCAGATGGAATTAGAAGTGCACCAAGGTATTTGAAGGACTTAAGAAAGCTCCAGTCTTAAGAGCTCCTGACTACAGCCAAACCTTCATTGTGCAAACAGATGCTTCCAATACAGGTGTAGGTGCAGTTCTTAGTCAGCTAGATGAGATTAAATCCTCCAGTCCCTTAGTCTGGGAGGGCGAGTGTTAGGGAGAATGATCATAAATGTGCTAATTCCCTTCACCTTACAGACCCCCAGCAACTTTGCTGGATTTTGAGGATTTGATTTGTTTTACCTGGAAAGAGTGTGCGCCTTTTTTCCCCACTCTTTTATGTGTTTTGATGTGTGTTTTACACTTGTGTTCTTTGAATATTTGGTTTAGATAACTCCATAGGCATCATCTTTTCATGTGTGTTACACAGTACCTTCATTGGAGTGACACAGGGATGTCTTGTAGACTTTCCAAAGGTTAAAATACCTTCTCTGGGATAAACTACTGTTTGCCAGAGAATGTAAAGTGAAATTGACTTTACAAGTCTTTCCAAATTCATAGTCCCAGCACACACCATCTTACAATGGAGTGCTGGAGGGGTTACATAGTATCCCATGTGTCTAAATACTCATGTAGCAGTCAAATGCTACCCTTTCCTATTGAAAAGGCTGGTGGCAGTGGTTTCACAGTGAACTACCATGATTTTCCTGACCGCGAACACCGGTTGTTAAAAATCACGCAAGTCAGGTTTTTCAAGATGGCGCCTTAAGCCCCTTTGTTTAAACAGGTCTGCTCTTCTTTTTTGGCCGTTTCTTTTTGGAAAGGTCCTTCTAGTGTTTGTCTCTGTGTGCCAAACAAGGTTTGGTCCCTTTGTTTGTGTGCCTTGGGTGAGTTTCAGGAGTGAAGACCGCCTCTGGCGTCTGAGTGTCTGGGGTGGGCAGGAAGTGAGGGAGTTTCCCGAAACTCTCTGTACGTAGTCTCCTAGGAGACCCAAATACACTCTGACATGTTTGGCTGGCTGACTGTCCGACAAGGACAGCCACCCTGCTGGGTGAGTGACAGATAGGCTACAATGATAGGCAGACAACTATTTAAAAGACGAGTCTCTTTTACTGGAAAGCAGAGTCCACCACTGGAATGAAAGAACCGAAGAAGAGCTGGAAGAGGATGACTGCTGCAACTCCTGGACCGCTTGTTTGCCCACTGAAGCTCTGCTGTAGGTCCGAATTTCCAAGTTCATCTCGACAGAGAAGCCCCTTCAAGGACAACTTCTTCCTTTGAGTTGGTGGGACCAATCAACTCGTAAGCCACCTGGATACCATTCTCAAGGCTGGTTAGGATTAACCAGGGAGAGGGACACCAGCTTTTGTGCTTGAATTTACAGCTACTGGAACTGAAGTGACTCCATCTTGTTTGCTTTTTTTGACAATTCGTGCAGCCCCCCGATGTACTCCCTCTTGTGCCCATGACTGAGGCTCAGGAACAGCGAGATCTGCAGGAACTCCCAGGAACCATCGACTTCAGCTAAATTTGTTTCTTCATACTAAGGTACTGTGGCAACCCGATTGAGAGAACGCCACTCTCGTGTTGAAAGTTTGTCAAACTTTCCCAATTTGTATGCCTAATCAGCTTGTGACCCAACATATGATTCTATTTCGCCTAAACTACTTCTGAGGACATTTGCAAAGACTTTACTGTTTGATACCAGAACTGCTTTTTCCTATCCAGAACACTAGCCCATTGACTTTGGCCTAGGCCTAGTGACTTGATTTGACTCTTCTGGTGAACTGAAACTAACAAGTATATGTGATCTATTCTACTTACCTTGTCCCTTTTGCCCACTTCTAAGTAACTGAACTGCTATTTTGCTCCTACTTCAGGGGAGCTCAAACTGTCTTAAAATCTTAGAGTTCTGTATTGAAGTGTATTGGTTTATAATATTAAGATGCCTCCTTCTAGTGAAATCTTTTCTAAATGATTGTGTCATAAATTAATATGAGTTTTACCAGAAAACCTTGAGTATAAGTGTCTACCTGAACGACTGTGACTGAGAGACTTCTGTGTAACCTCTTGCACTGATCACCTTCACTCTTCAGATAAGCCTGGCTGCTCAGGCTCGCTACCAAAAATTGTGTGGTACAGACTTATACCAAAGGTTGGTTTGATTTGAACTTGTAGTCTTAATTGTATGTGGTGGTCCCAGAGGGTACTGCATGTAGTTTTGCCTAACACAAGCAATCTGCATCAACAAGTTTGAGCTTTACATTTTGTGCCTGGATAGTGCCCCTGAGTCTACATAGCACAAAATGTACTAGGCATTTGGCCTCTAGAACTTGTAATTATTGTGGCACTAGGACCTTGGGTGCCTCTGACACATGCGATATCAATGAGCACAATGAGCACACATAACACTGCCATTCACTTTGTTCCTCCCCACAGCTCTCATGTCTGTATACCAACTGTTGAACAGTTCTGGGTAATGCACATCTTCTATGGCTTTAAGATCAAGTCTGTGGTAGGCATTGTGTTTCACCTTTTGTGCTTGTCTCTTTGTACGTTTGGGTGCACTTATATATCCATTAATATTACTACTAATATTATTTACATCATTTAAGTTTGTGATATAAAAAGCATTGAAAACCAGTAGGGACTTAGTAATATTTTCAAACAATCCAGTGTGAGAGGCTGCATCTTTATCATGTACAGAATTGTTGACGTGTTGATGTGTGAAGTTGGGCCTTGGGTACAAAAAAAGGTCAGTTTAATTTGAGTGTGTGTTTGATCTAGTATTTACAGTGAAATTGTAAATACCTCCTCTTCCTCTCCCCCTCTCTTATATGTCCCTCTAATTTAAAAGATGGCCCTAATAAATCCCTAAAATAAACACTGAAATAGTGAATATGTCTGCTATAAAATGCATCACACACATGTAAGAATATGAACACTTGGAAATAACACTACAAACAGAATGCTTCTTAACACTACAAGTACAATATTTCCTAACATAATATGAGTTGTTTGAGAGCACTGGTTCATCTACTTTTACTGTCTGAAAGGCAAAACCTATTCACACATAAGAGAGAAAGGGAAAGAGAGAGAAAGGGTGAGAAAAAGAGAGAGAAAACGCAAGAAGGTGCCTCCTGTACAAATGGGAATTACTTAGCAGCTGTGCATGGGCACATGTTGGATCGGGGGTCAGTGCAGGTTTGAATGCTGGTAGTGAAAAGGGAAATTAGGTAGATATCCAGTACCAGGCTTTAAAAGTGCTGGGACAATATCCAAATGTATCTTTCGAATGTCGGATAGGTGAATCCAATAGCAGAGCACCTTTATATTAACTGCAAGAGCAGTAGAA
Organism: Ambystoma mexicanum; assembly: GCF_040938575.1. NCBI lineage: Eukaryota > Metazoa > Chordata > Amphibia > Caudata > Ambystomatidae > Ambystoma > Ambystoma mexicanum. Next base: position 800,803,423 of record NC_090924.1, on the reverse strand, counting down.
AACAGTACCTCAAATGGTCCATTGAACTTGGGACTGTACCACTTGCAGACAAAGGACCACACGTAGATGAGTTCTCCTGGCAGCAGCAGTTCAGTGGGTGGGGAATCAGTCGTGGCGACAGTTGTGGGGTCTGGCATATCTTAGGACTAGGGTGGTGCAATCTATTGTGAAATACCTTTGGGTGGTTGTGTCAGGTTTGTTAAATAGTATTTGAATTTGTCACCTAAAGCAGTAGCTTACTTATGTGCATCTGACGCCCACCTACCAAGAGAAATGGGTGTGTGTATGCGGTGACTGGTTACCACCTCATGGGCTGATAAATGATGATCTATCCTGGGCTGTGTGCGAAAACTAAGCAGTGCCAAGGGTAAGCAATGCACCCATTTTTCTTCAACATGGTGCAAAGCCTAGACCAACTTGCTTTTGAGGAGTCTGTTTATCCTCTCCACAACTCCATTGGCCTGGGGTGGTAAATCGAACACATCCAGTGTTTAATGCCACATATTGCAGTACTCTCCTTAAAGAACTCATTGAAGAAATGTGTGCCTTTAGATTACTTCAATACGCCACACGCCCAACTGAGCAACACTTTGCGGATCAGAAATGTTGTTGCTCATTTGGCATCCAAATGTGCACAAGGACCAGCATCCACACATCGTGAGAAGGGGCAAACCACACGACTGAATACAGGGACCCGTTGAATCTCTTGCCCATGTCCATGTAGTCGATATGCAACTCACAGAATGATCCAGTGGGGTGGGGCAGAGTGCCTCTCCGTGTTGATTATGTCATGCCTGTGGTGAAACTTTGACACAATGTGCATCTAATAACCATACATGTCAAGTGTTCCTGGATGATTGGAATGAACCAGTCCTCTTGTATACCAGCATCAATGTTGTGTTTTGAGCAGTGGGAGGGGTGATGGGGCTGGTCAAATGCTATTACCAGCAGTTTGTGTGGCATCACTGGGTTTCCTGTACATTCTTGACTCCACAATAAATCACTAGGGGATTGTTTGCACCCTCTTTTGACCCACATTTTTTTTTTCTCTTCCGGGGCCCTTCCTTGTTATACAATAGTTTTTGCTATGGGCAGGGCATTGTATGAGACAGGTGGCTGGTCAGTGGCACATTTGACACCCACCACTACAGAAGGTTGTGAGAGTGTTTGTAAAGCCCCTCCATTTCCATCATGAAAGACCTGCATGCACTGTTGTAGTGACATATGCCGAATCAGAATAAATCGTCACATGATACCCCTGTGATGATCGTAGTGCTTCAATGAGTGCAATGAGTTCTGTTGCCTGAGCTGTATAATGTATTGGTAATCTTTTTAGAATGAATGTCTCATATCCATCGTCCAGTAGGCGCACCACCGCTGCACCCCTATGTCTGAGGCCCACGTCCTGTTCCATTGTCGCTGATCCATCAATGAAGAAGACCTTCCCCTCTTGAGTGGTCTGTCTTTTGCCTTGGGAATGTCATCCTCTCCCCCTCGTATGTTAAACAGTTGTGTCTGGACAAATCTGCATCGGTGCACGTTTCTGTTATAAATATTGCAGGGTTCACTGTTTTACGCCGTACAATGTGGACATTTCTGCTGGAGAGAATGATCTATTATGCAGATGCTCTTTGGGTAGTTAAAGTGGATTTTGATCTTCCTAAAGTGCCAAAAATGGCATGTTCAACTTAGAGTATAATGGAGCGACCTATCACAATAGTGGAACTTTTCTCAATCGCAAATGTAGCTGCTACAAGTGCCTGTTCACAAGTGAACTGCTGTGCATCACTGAGTCTAGCATGCCACTGTAATAAATAGTGGTTTGTGCCCCATCATGCCTTTTTGTGTCAATGCAGCAGTCATGAGCTGGTGGTTAGAGTGTGAGAATAAGTAGTATTCCTGTGTATAATCTGGGGTTTCTAACACAAGGCCAGTTGAAATCACTTTTTTGAATTTGTCAAAATTCTGTAACATTTCATCATTCCATACTGTTTTATTGTCAGTCTTTTTTGCTTCTTTGAGGACCTATAAAAGCAGCCTGTTGTGTGCTGCATAGCCAAGGAGCCATGCACTGCAAAAATTGCACAACCCTAAGAATGTTTGCATTTATTTTACTGTCATGGGCTGTGGGGTGGTGTGCCCTGAGGCAGCACAGTCTACTATTATTATTTTACCAATTGCTGATATTAACTGTACTAGATATAAAACCTCTTGTAGACAGTACTGTAATTTTGCCTTGTCAACATAGTACCCCTTGCGTGCTAGGAGCTGTAAAAGTGTAATCGAGCTGTGTCTGCAGAGTTGCTCAGTATCACTGCACACCAGCAGGTCATCCACGAACTGGATGATTGTGCTGGACAAGTGGATATTGCCTATATCTGTGTGGAGTATTCTGTTGAATATGCTGGGCTCTCACAATACCCTTGAGGTCATGTTGTGTGTTTGAACCTCGCCTACCCATGTGTAAATGCAGTGAGGTACTGTGAGTCTGGGTGAAATGGTATGGAGAAAATGCATTTTTGAGGCCAACCACCATAAAGTGGGTTGCCTCTTTGGGGATGCTACTCAAGACACAAGATCATGGTAGGGTCAGGAGTCAAAGGAAACTCTTAGTGGTGATGGCGGTAAATCAAGCTGGAGACGTGTGGATTAAAGCAGGATACCCAAGAGTGAGGTTAGACGTCAATGGGCTTGACAGCGCACTGTTCAATAACATCAGAGCACAGGTGGGCAACATGCTTCAGTGAACATACCATGACATGCCAGACCTACAGCCAATTATGCAATATACTATGCTTGATGACGAAGATCTGCACAGCAAATTATTAAGGTTCAGAAGATGTGGAGGGCAGAGACAGGAGACCAGTGGGACCGATCAGGGAATAAGGGAACATGAAAAGGAAAGCGGCACAGCAGTTACAGGCAAATTAGGCAAAACTGGTTCAAAGTAAGCTGGCTAAGATAGCAGTAGAGGGGACTGTGTCCACACTTACACAGACGGTGGTGACAGGAAGCACGCTTGGGTCTGCGGATGTCTGAATAGCGGTGGGTCGGAAGCCTCCGTCAATGTGGGCGTCGCTGGGATCACATCGGGGTCACCAGATTAATGCACGCTCCTGCATGCTCACACCAGAAACAATATAACCCACTAGGGAAAAAGGCCCGAGAAACACTTGCATGGATAACAAGTTTTTTTCTACAAAATAGAAGTGTATCATCAAAGAACTCTGCCGCTGAACGTTCTGACTTCCATAGGCATGTACAGCATGTTATAAGCACAAACAACGTCACTGATGACGTAATTACATATAGTACAATTCTACAATGCAGATTGGAGGAGCCCTATACATGTAGGTCCTGCCCCATATGCGATGCCAGGCCATTGGTCTGTCTTAATCTGTCAGATTTCGTCCATGTGGGCGTCACTGGGCTCATCATCCACAGTGAAGCTGGCCTGACAATTAATTAGCTACTTTACAAAAACAATGTTATTTTATTGTTGTAACAATGCACCTTGCAGATACAAGGATGGGCTTGGGGTGAGAGCAGAGGTCACACTAACTCACATGCTCCACTCGCTCTCACACAGATCAGAAACTCCCAAGGGCCTGCACCTTAGTTTAGGTTACAGACACCTCGCTGCACAAATAACGTGACCCATTTATAAAGGCACAATAGCCTTTAGAAATAGATTGATTTGGATAATATGTATCAATCAAGTTGGTTTTCAGAATCTCTGTACTGTCAGGTACTGTTTCAGCTAAATTGTCAATTTCACTCAGAGACTTCAGTACCCGATTTCTAGTAATAACTGGTCCAAGACTTAACAAAAGTACATTAATGCTACGTCCATACAGAGGCAGACCAGTTAGCCGATATGCAGCTTCATAGCGACCACACTATCTAAGTGAGAGCATATTCATACCAAAGTTTAGAAGTTTCTAAGACTTTTAGCTGCTGATAAGTCTGTCCATACCTAAACTGCATTGCTCTTTTCAGATGTTGTCATGTTTGCTGTAACTTAACGAGCAACAGCTGTTACATCATCAGCAATATACTGTACATTCGTATTTGCATTCCAAAGCTGAGCAATGACAGGATTGTAATCATTAATGAATTGGCATTCCTTATCTCTATTTAAATGATCTGTATTTGTTGGTGGCTTACCAGTGACATGGTGTCGAACAGATGACATCAAACTATTCACTCGACCAAGAATACTTCTTTTATTATAAAAACCCAACACAGTGTCTACAAACATAAAGTCCATTACTTGTGTCAAATTGTTCTTCTACAAAGAAATACAGATACAGTTCTTACAATCATCTTCTACACTCTGTTTAATTTTCTCCTCAATATGCACTAGTTGCACTTGAGACTTACAAAATGTTTGTGGACAATGTCAGTTTTTCAGTTGAAGACAACTCAAACATTGCAATACTTTTTTATACTGTTGAGAAATCAGATCCTTTGAAAGCATAGGACCATCAATTCCACTCCCTGTAAGTGTTTAATCTACAAACGCATATGGGCTCATTACCAGTCCGGCGGTAGCCATGCAGGTAAAACCGACAGGCTGACTCCGGACCCTTAGTGATTTACCGGTGCCAGACTTGCTGGATTAACTGGGGCATTACAGCCCCGGTGGTCCGGTAAATCTGGCGTCGGCAATTCTGTTAATCCACATTGGAGAGGATGGAAGCACCGGCTCTTTGCGCAACAGTGCCATTGCTTCCGTGAAACTCTGCAGCTGGGTGCCGTCATGCTGGCCAAGGCTGACCTAGCGGGCGGGACGGCACCTGCCCGCAGAACATGTAGTTTGCCAGTCCGGAAACAACGGTGCCGGCAAACTTTTAATGAGGGCCAAATCTTTTAAATGCATTTTATTGATCATTTGCTGTGTACAAACTAACGTTTCTACAGTTCCAGTCAAAAGTGTTTGATTTAAAAATTTAAGAGACATACTTGTTGTTTTGCACTCATATAGTTTTACAAGAAGGTATCTCATTTTATTATGATTTTCAGCCATCATCTGTATATGATGAAATTGACTCTTACATCTCATTTTATCAAGACAAGCTAGAGAGTGACCCTGAATTCCTGTTGTTTTACAAACTTCACAGTCATCTATTCTCTGTAGCATCTTGTTCTGGCTTTGATCATTATTATTTTCGTGCACAACTTGCAAAAATCTCTTTAAGACGTTACAACAAAATGTAGCACAACAAATTGCACGTCTATACCTCACTTTGCTTTTTAGATTTTATTCTAGACTGACATAAACTTTCAATTTCTGCATTTTCAGACCTTAGGATTTCTTCTTTTAGAAATCACACCATTTGGACTTCATAGCTACGCCCACTCTCACCAATAGCAAGGGGCACTTTCTTTCCTTGAATTTAACTCTCCTCATTAAAAAATCTTTCTGTATGAGAAGTGTGTTCCCACTCTCTGACAAACACATTACAATAGCTGTCACATGTAAGTACATTAACTGTTTCCACATTTCTATGGAATGGTGTAGTCACCTTAAGTAATTTCTTAAGTTTATTCAATACAAAAATTAACAGTTTTCTTTTCTTATCAAAAGCATTTTTAATGATTTCTTCTACTTTTTTCTTTTGCAATAACGCTTTACAACATATCTAGATTTTGGTTTCACACTTCCCCAAAGATTTGTAAAAACTCTAGAGGAATACATTTTCCTTCATATACCTTTATTCCTCTGTTTCAAATTGATAGCACATTTGCTATCTTTTTTTCTAAAAATCGTAGTTTTCTTACTAACTACTAACGTATTTGATCATTTTTTTCTTTTATCACTTTCTCTAAAAATATTAAAGATGTTCAAAAGTATTACCGATAACAAGTAGTGTTGTTTTATCTACAGTATATGTATATACAGAATTGAGAACACTACTTTTAAAAATATTATATTGTAAAAGATGAATTCCCTGCACATGGTTCTTGCTTCTAACACATTGTTGTTGCTTGATGGCATCTTAGAAAAAGCTGTAAACAAAAAAATGTGGGATGGTGAATGTCAGTGATTGTGTTTTTGTATATTTTCAATATCTAACATGAATTGTTATTTATATAAAGTATTCAGTATATTTAGGTTTGTAATTTAGTACAGTTTATAGGTGTTACGTAGGGTTTTTCATATTTTATTTCTGTTACACCTTTTCGATGTTGGTCTTGGTTGCAAAGAAGGAAATTATGTGGTTCTATATTTTACTATTCTTCTTCAAAGACGGCAGATTCTGACGATACCAATCTCAGCGGTCTAGCTGTTCCACGCTGTCAATGAACGTCAGAGGCAAGCCACGTGATCACATCACGTGGTCAACTGACACCAACGGCAAGTGACATGATATCATTTAAGGACCGAAGACTTGCTTCTCATTGCGTCGCTACTGTTGTGCATGACGCTCTGTAAGTTCGAACTCTAGGACGTACTTTTTCCAATTATAGAGATTCTTGTCTGTACTCACCTTTTCGCTTTTTGCCTTCTACTCAGTTTTCCTTGGCAGTGCTTCTTTCCCGTGACTCTTCCGATCCAGACCTCTCTTCCGGGTTATTCTATTTACCTGAGTCATTGCCCTCATCCTCACGAGCAGCAATTATTAGGATCCCTGTTTCTATTGATTCAGTGAGTTTCTCTTTTCGGGTATATTTTCATTTTCTTCCTCTTTTTCCGCTATTCACTACTTTTCTCACTGCAGAACACCCTGGAGGATTCAGAGTACCAGTCACCATTCCTCTATGACACTGAGTGTTTGTTAATCTATGCCCGCATCTAACCAGGTTACGATCTTCCCGTTGGATCTATTCGACACTTGTTTCTGCTGTCCTGTCCTTCCACCTTCCTTGTAACATATCTGTCTTCTTTTTACTCAGTAGAACCCGAGTTACAGTCTTCCAGAGACTCTTCGCCTAGGATCATCGTCCACCCGCAAGACCATCTATCTACACATCCATTGTTTTATTCCCCAGAGGGTTTCCCTGGGGTTCGTGCTCCTCCCCCGTGGGAGTTACTATCCCGGTAGGGGGTTCAGGATCCTCAGGGAGGCTTTTCTTTGCAGCAGTTGCTGTTTCCTTCCCGGCATTCTGACCAGGTTAGTGAATACCTCATTATATATACTCATTGAGGTGGTGGCTTGTTCTCATCCTCTTGGCGAGATTGTTACAATTTCAGTGTTTTCTGAAGAGTCTTCCAGCAGTACTACCTGTTTTGCTATGGTTATGTGTGAGAAAAAGATATTTCTCATATCAAATGTCCGTGTATCTTTTTCTATAGGTATGAACTTGCAAATCCCATAGTTGGTGCATATCTTTCACTTTATATGTGCATCCCTTATCATGAATTCTTAGGCTGTGAAACAAATGATCACTATGATCTACACAATTAGCTGAGGTTTCATTCAGGCTTAGCATCTTGAAAATGTACTATGCAACCACAAATGCATCACAAACTGAGAAACTCAGTTGCCACTGATTGAAACTCTACTTTGCACATCTTATTTACACTACATGCAATCCTTCACACACTTTCTCCAATCATATAAGGCTAATCTACAAGTGGTATGTCAGTTTATTAGGGAAAAGGAATTCCTTCACCATAAATTTGAAGGAATGGCACATGGTCTTCTACCTCTACATTCATTGATCACTATAAAGTGAAGTTGCAAAGTGGGTATCTTAGTCCTGAACACAGTAAGCATGGCATAAATGAGCATAATATGTTAATTCACATACATAAAGGTGTTGCAAGGTAATCTGTTCCACATCTTTGGTTTGACGTAGCAACCTGCCATTCATGAATCTCTGGTGTGTCCTCACTTCATGAGGAAGGTGATGAGGGAGAAGAGCTGGAAAGTAATGCACTGCAACTCAGTTGCTCCGCCCAGCTCCAGTTTTCACACCTTACAAGCCTCTACTTAATGACTGTAGGCCAGCTCCAGGCAGACAGCATTGAGTACGCTGCTTGTCACGTGACCGGGCCCTGCTACTCACATGCTCCTCCCACCACCCATTTAATCAGTCATCATTAGGCATCCTCATGAAAGGATGTGCAAAGACAAGGGCTTCACCTGTTTTCACCTGTTCAGGCCTGAAAGGGCCAATGGCCTGACCCTAAATCCTGTATTTCACCTACAAACTAATCGCTACTATAGCGACTCAATAAAAGACATCACCATGTGTGTACTCCATCCACTGCCCATCCTCATTCTCACTAGGGTTTGAATCTCCAAGTGCCCTGGGCAACCCCAAAAAGCAACCCTAGAGAACCTTATCAATATTGCCCTTGCTCCCATCCCAGTGAACATTTCTTTAGTAATACCTTGCATAATATAACCATAACATCAGAGTACAATTCATTCCCAAAGTACTTCTCAAGAGAAGAAATGTTCACTGGAAACTTACCAGTTGAAATTAACGTAAAATGGCAGAATCCATGAATTACCACAAAGAAGGAAAAGAACATTTGCTAACATCATAACCACGTTAGCAATGATCAGCTGCACTCCAGCCATATTTAAGGCCACATACAAACAAATCTGACACAAAAGGACTTACTAATATGGGGTCAAGAGAAGAGCTTGATATCCACCTTCCAAGCACAAACACAGCTGCAATATTTGTCAAGGGTAGAGGTATGCTGCTTATTTGATGATAGGAAATACTATGCACCCCCATTAATTTAACATCTTCATATCCCTGTGCATTGTGTAACAATTTATGTGATCACAAAGCATGGAACCCAAGTACGTTCCTGCCCTTCCAAAGCACACAATTTCCAAGCAAATTGTGAACGTGCTAGATAAGATTGCTGTTTGTTATTTATAAATTACTACCAGCATTGTGCTTTCTTCACCACACATGTTACACTCATGTGCATGCACTGGCGTGGAACATTATAATACACATACTGTTCTACATACAGTGTAATAATGGAATTTCAAATATGTGACCGAAATGTTAGACTCAATTTCACATTTTTTGTTGGTGAGGAAATAATACATAGCTGTGCTTTGTAATGCACAATTAAATTAGAGTGAAGTGCTGTAGTATATAAAAAATGCCCCATGTAGAGCTCTGCTCTTAGTGCTTGAGTAATGTAAGATGGTATTGAGCAGCTCATATAGCGTAAATAAGATGAGAATAGTAGAGTTTCACTGGCTGGGAACTGGGTTTGTCGGGTTGTGCTATATATGTGGTTTGCACAGTACATTTTTTGGATGATAATCCTGAATGAAAAGTGAGCAAATCATAAACGTCACAGCAACCCTTTCTTTCATAACCTAACGATTCATGATAAAGCATGCGCATATGAAGTGAAAGCTATGTATAAACCATGTGATTTGCAATGTCATACTTATATAAAAAGAGGCAAGCACATTTGAGGGTTACTACAGAAAAGCTGAAATGCAAACTATGAGGCCTTAGCCACTATGAATTCACCTCTTCTCTTTGCTTCATAATTTCTCAGAAACCATTTACCTGGTGTATTTTGCCTGCAATTCCAAAAGACTTTAGTAATACCTGGCATACTGGCATACTATAGCCATACTGTAGCCATAATGAACTTGCCCTGTAAAATGGCAGAATCCACGAATTGCCACAAATAAAGCGTGTGCAATGTGCTTTCAAATATGTGACCAAAATGTTAGAGTCGATTTCACATATACAGTCCATGAGGAAACTGTACATAGCTGAGCTACATAATGCAACAATTAGATTAGAGAGCAATTCCTGCAGTATAAAAAAATGCCAGTTTTAGAACTCTGCTGTTAGTGCGGGAGTATTGTGGGATGGTATTGAGCAGCTCATATAGCATAAATAGAATAAGCAAAGTAGAGTTTCAATGAATTACAACTATGTTAGTCAGGTTACTATGCATCTGTGGTTGGCACAGTACATTTCTGGAATGCTAAATCAGAATAGAATATGAGACATCTCCTTTCACAGCTTAGATATATGGTGATTGCACTTACCAGCAAGCTGTCCGAATCCAGATGTCTCCACAAATAAGCAAAGGAACATTGGTGAACATCATAATAAATTAGCATTGATCAGATGCACTGCCTCGTAAGACTTCTCAAATTTAAAGCCACATTCAAACACTTCTTATTCACACATAACCATAACATGACATGTGCTACTGCTTCATCAATCTCCTGAAAACAATGAACGTAATTGTGGAAAATCCTACCTTACAAATAATATTTATAAAATGTACTAAATCAAAAACCTAAACATACTTAATTTACCTCAAATAAACAACAGTTCATGTTATACATGAAATATACAAAAACACACAATCACTGACCTTCAGCTGCTCCATAGAATTAAAAGATCTTCACAATTGCCAAATACAGACCATCTGCACAGTCTGAGGTCTGCAATCAGAATAACAAAAGTTTACAAAATGGTCACTTTCATACTTTTCAGAAATCATTAGCACAAAACAGGACTGTAGAAAGTAAAGTGGCCGACACATATTTACTACAACCTACCACAATCAATCAACCCCAAAACATTTTTATAGCTGTGGCTATAACCCCGGCTGCAATGAGGGGCCTATAATAGCCATTTTTCCATACATTGAAAAACACATAATGCAAAGGTGTCAGATTTAAATCACACATGCCTTGAGTGGAGAACATCCAAACAGAAAGATATATACAATTCTGTGGTAAAACAGCCATAAAATAATATGAGCACTGCACCAAAATACAAACAGCTGTAGCTGCGGCTAAGGAAGGCGGGCTCACCAGCAAGCCAAAATGCTTGACGTCCAATTGGTGCACTAATAGGGGTGGGTATGGACAACCGCTGGTAGCCGTGGTTACCCGCAACATGTTTACAGATTCAAAAAGACATATTAACAAAGGTACACATAGGGCATACAATCAGAAACACATGTAAAATTGTATAGTGTAAAATTGATTAAATATCATGATACATACTCTGATAGGTTCAACGGTTGAACAGCATCTGAGGTACTTGACATCCTATTGACAGCTACCCACCACACAAACAAACAACCAATCACAAAGTAAATACAAGAAATTCCACCTTCTCTCCTCTCTTCCTCCGTTTCTATTTCTAATATCTAAGGTGACATTCAGTATTTATTTCTATCTAAGTGCACTGGAAAACTACATGGAATGGCTGACGGAGAATTATCCTACAGAAGAAGAAATAAAAAAAAGAAGATGCTCAAGAAAATGAACCAGAGATTGTGTGAGTCCATTATTTATATTTATGCAAAATGAGACGAAAAATAATATGTTATTGAACAAATATCAGTCACCAAACAGATACTTTTAAATATCTATGCAACCAACACAAATATTTTTAAGTGTATAACGACGGTCCCCTTCTTACTTAAAATCATTGACAAAATAGCCTACAACCAAATACAAACCCACCTTAAACAAAACAACCAATTGGAGCTAGACAATCTGGCTTTAGGCCCAACCACAGACGGCCCTCTTGGACCTAAAAATCCAATTGGACACTATCAGAGACTCAGGCAAACTAGCCACCCTATTGCTACTGGACCTATCAGCAGCATTCGACCTGGTAGACCATGACAAACTTTGTGACACACCAAAAAAAGACTTTAACTTCTCAAACAACGCTACTCTTTGGATCAAATCTTTTTTATCGGACCGTACATCCAGGGTTGCCATCGGAAATTATTCAGCTGACCCTATAGTAGTCCCCATAGGAGTCTCCCAAGGATCCTGCCTCTCCCCCACTCTCTACAATGCATATGCCAAACTCCAATTCTCGGCCCTTGATGACATGGGTGTCATCTACACTAACTTCGCAGATGACACCCAGATCCTTATCCACATTACAGGTGACTACACCCAAGACACTTTCACCATCAACAGAGTATACGCCATAATTCAAAATTGGATGGCCTAAACAGCCTTTGCCTCAACGACGAGAAAATGGAGGTTCTTATTGTGGGCTCTCAAAAAAGAATAAGCATCCTCCATCCCGACTACTCACATATCAACATTGACGGTACACAGATCCCAGTACTCAAGCAAGTCAAAACTCTTGGAGTATATATAGATGCTAACCTCACCATGCACAAACAGATATCAGCCCTCTCCTCCTCCACAGCCTATACAGCTAAACTAATTGCACTCAGCCGCCAATTCCTTACTCCCACTAATTGTATTACTTTGGCCACAGCGCTGATCTTAACGAAACTAGACTATTGCAACATCTTCTTTTTAGGAACATCCAAGGCTAATATCAATAAGAGTCAATTACTTCAAAACAAAGCCCTTAGAGCGGCTTTAGGCATCAAGAAATCTGGACACATATCCAGTATTAGGAGAGAAAACCATTGGCTGCCAATTGAAGCCAGAATCATCTTCAAAACACTTAGTGTTGTCCATAAATGCATCACAAACAAAAAAAAAACCTAGCTACCTCAACAACGCCATCAAGAAAAAAAGCTCCTGCAGGACACTTAGATCAAATAAACTGGCCCTCCTGGAAGTACCCCAATACAAATACAGGAGAGCAGGTGGGAGTAGCTTCAAAGTCCTAGCCCCATCGCACTGGAATGCATTACCTATCAGTATTAAAATGAGGACACCCTACTAGGATTCAAAACAGTGCTGAAAACCTGGTTATTCAACAAATATTAACCTCAGCTAGTCCCATTCCACTCCAGCACCAAGATGTCCTCACTCTCCGCTTATTAACTGAACCGAAATACCAATGTACCTCCTATGGCCCACATGATTGTCTAGCGGTCTCTTTTAGACTTTCATCTAGTGTCTTAAAATGAATTGTGACTCACTACTTCGACCAACTGGAAGAAAATGCAAGAAAGTTCACTATACTGTAACTGTAACATAGCATAAAATGTGTTTATATGACTGTAACTGTAACAATGTATAATAATGTGATATCTCGCCTGTACTTTTCGCCGTAATACCTTTTGGTCTGGGCGAGTAACAAATGTAATAAATAAAATAAATAGTATAATATCTTCCATTGTTTAAAAATGTTTCAAGTATTTTCAAACAGATTATGAAGTCATCAAGTATCACAAATAATTAAACAAGAAGCACCACAAGGACTACCCACGCAAATATTCATGGATTCATAACATAATTAAAACAACTATTAATTAATGTTAAAAAAGAAGTACAAGCAATGGAAAATGACATTGCAAATGTAAGACAAATCGTGGACAGTAAGAACCCAGATAACTGGGCTAAGGAAGAAGAAGTATCATGTTCAAACTAAAAGAATAAGAAAACCCACAAACACATCCCCTGCCCAAATAAACCTGTTTATCACAAACTTAGTTTACATATTTATTTACCTTTTTAAAGTATGTATACTTTTATGTATTATTAATGAATAATCAAGTATTACAAATGTTACAATAACTGTATAACTGTTTACAAATACAACACTCATATATATATATATATATATATATATATATATATATATACATACCCACTTTGAGAAGCTGTACAGTGATCAATCTAGTTTGGTCCAGTGGTCCCCGCTGAGCACCTCTTCCACGGCCTTAATTGCATGAACAGACCCAGTAAAGCAGTTAAACATCTCAGTGGGAGAAGTGGCATGGGCCATTGCTACCCAGAAGGGTGGAAAAGCACCCAGGTCAGACAGAGTAAAAGTGTAATAAATGTTTGGCCACCGGTACTTACAATGTTATTTAATACAATCATTATTCACGATTGAGTTCCTGAAACTTGGACCTCGGCGGTGATAGTCCCTCTATTTACGATGGGCACAAGGCAGATCTCAGCAATTAGTGGCCCATCTCGCTGCTGGAGGTAACAGGGAAAACCTTTGCCAAGGTGATTCTATGGCCAATTGTAGTATCGGTGGAGGAAACAAAACAGTTAAGCCACCTCCAGGCAGGCTTCCAAGCAGGAAAAAGCACTGTCGACCAATGTTTTAAATTCCATCGAATTATTCAAAAAACACCTCAGGATTGCCAAGACCAACCTTTATGGGGTCTTTGTAGACCTGAAGGCTGCTTTTGACAGCGTGCTCAGAGAGTCCCTTTGGGCGGTCTTAACGAGTAAAAACATTCCTGAAGAAGTGCTCAGCCCAATCCAACGTCTTTATGAAAAGAACAGGACAGTGGTGAGGTGGGGTCTTTGGGGTGAGGTGACAGACTACTTTAGGGTGGTCATAGGGGTCAGTCAAGGATGTATTCTTGCACTAATTCTATTTTGCCTATTTATTAATTCAATAATAGTGAGGCTCTAACATGAGAATGCCCCCCCCACGATGGGGAGCGAATGCGTCCTGGTCCTTTTTTTTGTGGATGACCCTGTCCTCCTCTCCACCTGACCGATGAGCCTGCGGCGTGCCCTGGCAATCTTTGAATCCGATTGCACAAAATTGGGTTTGGAAATCAACCCCTTGAAAACTAAGGCAATGTTTTTTTCACTTAAGGTGACCAGGCCAAAAAACCTAAATCTGTGGGCGAATGGTGATGCTGGGAAAATCATGTGTCCAATTCAAACATCATCTTGGAGAAAGCAAGCTAGGCAGTCAAAGCCTTTTATGCTAAACATGATTATAGGGGGGATATGGGCCAGCCATGGGTCTATACCAGGTGCAGGCCAAGGTGTCATCTATGTACGGTCGTCTATGTATGGAGCCAAGGTATGGGGGCATGCAGAGGTATCAGCCATTAGAAAGCCAAGGTATGGGGGCATACAGAGGTATCAGCCATCAGAACAACAGAAAATAAGTTTCTAAAGGCAATCCTCCTGCTCCCACAGAGCATCCCCACTAGTTCTGCCTGTATGGATTGTAACCTCCCCCCAATTGATAATGACATAGCCATTAGGTTGGTTTTCTATTGGGTCAGGATCTGGGGTAGTCTCGACTTAGAACCACATTGCCTGACATTGGAGCACGTCCTATCACTAAGGAAATGGCAGAAGATCCCCTGGTTGGTGAGCATCAGAAACTGGTTGTTCCAGATGGGTCTTTATGCAGATGGATCAAAATCATATTCTAAAAAGCCTTTGCTAGGTACATAGAGCTAAGGGCGAGGGTGTTGACACTCACGCTGGCCACTCTGGACACAGGCCTGACTTACTTAGCACTTAAAGAGTCACAGGGATTCGAGAACTATTTGAACACCATTAAACCGGCTTATGCACATTAACTGTATAAGAGGCTACGCTTAGGATCCCTGCCCATGCAAGACATCACCAAACACTGGTCTGGATCATCTAGCACTGTTTGCACGATGTGTGAAAATGGGGATGAAACAATGGTGCATTTCTTGCTATTCTGTGACAACACTGTTAGTGGAGCTATTTACCTATGTATCTAAGAACTCCATGGACATCTTGGTGGCTAATTTTGTCACCAAATACAGTCATAGATCCTGGCTGAGGAGGAACAAGACCCTAGGTCAAATTGCCTGAACCCGTGAAGATGAATCATACCATTAGCACAAGATTGTTTTCAATCAATGATTCTGGTATTGTACTTTTTGATAGTAGGTGACTTATATTGCTCCCTGTGGTTTTTATTTTAGCAGCATATGAATTGTGTTTTTAATACTGTTTTAAAACTCTTTTTCCTTTTATCTTGTTTATTGGTGTAAACATTGTTGCATCTCTGCCAATATGGCTTATGCCGAATAAAGGTATTAAACAACATATATATATATTTTTTTTAAATAACTTTTCATAGCCACGGCTACACAATGCTGGACGTGCCGGTGGCTGCTTCCTATCCGCGGCTGCAAGGTATACCCATCGGTAACAACCCATTGTGTGGGATGGGTTTGGGATAGCCACTGGTAAACACAAATTCAGTTGTTGCTGTTGCTAGGCATGAACCTAAATACACCAATCGCCACGGCTATAACATCTGTTGGTCTAAGTATGAAATATGAATGACGAAAGAGACATTACTAATACAATGGAAGTTAAAAGATCAATGCAGTAAATGACTGCTCACATACTTATCTAAGGTAGATGATGGTAGATGATGATAAAGAAAGCAGAGTGTACAAGACAGTAAACTAGGTTGCTATATATTTAATGGGTACAATTACACAAGCTATAATAGCATGGGCAAGAATTCCAAGTATAAAATACAGTGGATGGGGCATCTAAAACTAGGGTTGCTCCTTTTTGCATGGAAACTGATTTCCTGAACATCTGTGAAGACCTGCTGTCTAGCCATGACTCTAATCTCCCCTCTTTCCTCATCCTACTCAATCTCTCCTCTGCCTTTAACAGTCAACCATGCCATCCTGCTGAACCGTCTCCATGTTAATCTGCGTATTACTGATCAGGCTCTGGCCTGGCTGACTTATTTCCTATTGGACCGACCCAGTGTTCCCCAGGGGTTTAACCTTTCTCCCTTGTTGTTCAACCATTACCTGGTACATCTCACCCACTGCATTGCTGCTCTCTGCCCCAACTTCCAGTGCTATGCGGATAACCCCCAGCTTGCTTTCAGGCTCCCCTCTGCCACCTCTTCTCCTTCTCTCATCCCAAATTGTCTGTCTGCAATCCAAGAGTGGTGAGCCGCCAATGATCTCTGCCTGAATGCCAGCAAGACAGAGATCCTCCTCATTGGCACACCTGCACCCCTCTTTCCCTTCACTCTCTGGCTGGCCTCTCTCGGCCCTCTTCCAGCTCCCACCTGTGAAGCTAAGAACTTCAGGGTTATCTTCAGACTCCACACTCTCCCGTTTCTAAGAAGTCAACTTACCAACTGCACCTCCTCAGAGGTATTCTTCCTTTCCTCCTCTTCCCCCAGAAGCTCACTGTCTCTAGACCTCTGGTTCTCTCTAGGCTTGACAACTGTAACAGCCTCTTTTTAAATCGGCCTGCCTCTACTCTCTGCCCTCTGCAATTCATTCAGAACAGGGCTGCAAGTCATGTCCTTGGTCTCAAACCCAGGGATTGTATCTGTCCAGCACTGAAATCTCTCCATTGGCTCCCAGTGGCTGCAAGGATCAAGTACAAGACCCTCTGCATTGTACACAAGGCCTTCTGGGGACTGGGACCGAAATATCTACAGCTTTCTCTTCTGAACCAGCTTCCTCATCAAACTCTTCACTCCTCCACCTCCAATTCCTAGAGGGTCAGTCGCTGTTCCAAGCAATGAACTGGGGGCAGATCTCTATTTTAGGCTGGCGCCACCCTCTGGAACAGCCTACCTGCCTCTCGGAAACTTGAGCAGAACCACCTTTGGTTCAGAAAGCAGCTCAAAGTGTTCCTCTTTGCTTCTGCCTTCTCTCTTGTTTTTCCCTGCTGATCTCCTGTCTGATACAGCACTGGTTACCTGGCTACCCTCTGAATCATGGGCCAAGGGCCCTGCCCTCCCAGTTGCACACCTGCACTGCCTCCTGGCAACCCTGCACTTGGGGGCTGTATCTGCAACCCTACAACCCCCATACCTGCACTAACACTTGCTATCTGCACTTTACCCCTGCACTACCTCCTGCTGGCTGCACTTCTTGTAGGTTTTTTTCGATGTTTCGATCCTATGTCCTGCACTTACTCCTCCCCCTTTCCCCCGGCAGGTTTCCCCTTTCCTCCCCCCTGCACTTGCGCAAATCTCAACGTCATTGGGTCTAGTAAGATAGTTGTCTTGTCCCCCCTTGTTCTCCTCCCCTGCCACGCCACGCCTTGAAACACCTGTGTATAGGCGCGCTATGAATAAAATATCTTATCATGTCATTGTTTTGATTTTTTTTAACAATGTTCTCCTTTTTTTCTCCACAGTCTTACATGTAAGAAAGTTTGAAAACACACAGCCAAAATAGATAAGACCTACCGTGTCACTGACTTTTCACCCCCATCGTCACTATACCTATAAAATATGTTTTACAAAGAAAGAAAACACAGGCACCCCAAAATGTATAGCAGTGAAGTACTCATACCAGCTGCTATCTGTTGTCTTTTGTAGCCTCGAATACAGCCACGAATATCTGAAGAAACGGCTGGAAAAAAAGCTGTCCTACCCCACCAGGGCCTCGCCAAGTGCCCCCCTCCTCTGTGCCAGCTCCCCCTACACTCCCAGTTGACCTGCACACCTCCTTTGCCCTTTCCCTTCCCCCCACACCACACGCTGTTTCTGGGACACAGTTTTCTCTCAGATGTCAGCTATTCGCAGCTATAGTCGAGGCTACAGAAATCTTTGTGTTGCGAACTAACTCGTTAGACCCTATGAGACACCTAAAGGTGTCTCACCTGCTAGTCCCCAGGAATCTGTCATCCAGGTGGCCAGGACATGGCCATTGCTATTGGAACCAGTTCCTGTGGTTGGGCCAGTGCAGGAGGATCACCTGTATTCGGGGAGTGGAAGTGGGACACTGAAGGGCAAGATGCAGTATCCCCTTCCCTGTAACATCTTTTTCCCATCCTACGAGGTAGGATACCTAGAAGCTCAACCCCTCCACCCCCTATTCCCGACACAAACACTTTCTCATGGAAACTTTCTCATCGTGAGTGACAACGGACTATCACCAGAGCCATATACCTAACATGCCCCAACACAAGGGTCAGGCAGAGTCAGGCAATTACTGATAATTACACACACCTGACTTCCATCACACTTCCTCACATGGATAAAAGGCGGCGCACAAAAGCACACTCTGAGCAATGTAAAACACATAAGGAAGTAGCAGCTCCGATATGGCAGTTTAACACAAGGAGAAAGATGGCAAGACCAGGAAAGGTTGGGAGGAATGAAATGCCCTTGGCCTTTTCAGAGGAAGAAAACCACTACTTTCACAAGCCTTCGAGAATAAGAAAAATAAGACCAGGAATTAAAGCTGAAAAAAGGTGCATTGTGTGCCGAAGGCACCCTGGGCTCTCCCGCATCAATAGCCGAGGTGGGGATGAGCAATTGATGCTGTGGTACTTTCCTTGGCTCCTACAACAAAGCAGCGCCACTAAAGTCAGCACAGCTGGTGAGTCAGGGAAAGGGATAGCAGACCGGTCTGTGCTAGAACCAAGGTTGTGAAAGAATCTGCAAAGAACAGAGTGTGAGGTGTATGTTATGAATGATGCAAATATAATTGAATATCCAAGGAGCGACTGAACTTTGGAAACCAAAATAGATACCATATACAGAGTGGTCTGGCACCAGGTGGGTGCTCATTTGAAGGTCTATTTTAGGTATCCAACTGGGAGTGTAAAATTGTGAACCGTGAAATCTAAGTGGTCCTGCAACGGGTCAAGCCAAACCCAGTGACATTTAAAAGTCTTCGATATCATATATGAACTGTAATTGGTCTGAGCCCGGGGAGACTAATTGTGAAAAAGGGATCTGAGCCCGGCTGAAAGGAATCCGGTGTTAACTGTGAGTGATCCGAGAAAAAATATTCTATTAACATTGGCAAAGAGGATCTGAGCCTGGCTGAAGGGGATCCAGGGTGAACAGTGAATCACCCGACTTGAATATTTGTAAATGAACATATCGTTGTTTTGGTACATCAGGCTCACTGAATCAAGAGACTTTGATATTTTAAGAGACTTGGGCACAGAAGGCCCTTATGTTGGTAATGCAACTGTGTCCTCGTGCCAAAGAAACCCGAGAGTGTGCTATACTCGAGTGAACCGTCTTGTCCTATGCTGAAAACGTGGGGAAGGGAGGCCAACGGCTTGAACATACTGGCTTATCATTTTGTAAACACTTTTTTATTTTGCAGGAACATTTCCCCACAATATTCATAAAATAACATATTATCTTCCTTACAACCCCCTCCAATGCCAAAATGTTACTTGGTGCCCTATAGCCAACTCCTCTCCCCCACCTCTGGCCTGATGGCATTTGCATCTTTGTTGACATGCAAAAGGATGTTTTCCTGCATTTCATTTTCCCATATGCTTGGCTATAGCCGCGGTTATCTCACGCATCGAGAGAAAAACAAGATACCATCTTTTTTCATTTCTGAAAACCATGATCCTGCAATGCACCATGGGAGATATAACTATCAATTTTTGTCAAGTGGTACCCTTTTCTCCACCAAATATTTAAATAACTAGTGAATGGAACAACCCCGAACCACGCATAAATTGCGAGTCAATGCTTCGTGCCCAAGTTGTTTTGGACCTGGTCCTAATCTGTACAGCGGTTTGGGCTGTGCACTTTGGAAAAAAATGTACCGTTTGTCTATGGGAAAATGAATGGTAAGTAGGCTGCAACTTTGTCAAACATATTTTTTTGTCTTCTTAATAACTTTCTTATTTGTTATCGAAATGTTGCAGAATGGGGGGGGGCCTCGAGTCCCTAATGATATGCGACATTTCGGTCAAATCCGTTACTAGAATCAAAAGTTATTAACAATTGAATTTAAGGGGCTCCTATAGAAGTCCAACTCACCTTAACTATAGGGCTATTGCCGCCCTATAATATATATATTTATATATGTATAAATATATATACATTGGCAAAAACAACAGCACAAACTATC
This sequence comes from Ambystoma mexicanum, assembly GCF_040938575.1. Lineage (NCBI taxonomy): Eukaryota > Metazoa > Chordata > Amphibia > Caudata > Ambystomatidae > Ambystoma > Ambystoma mexicanum. The sequence goes on along the minus strand of NC_090924.1, from coordinate 800,782,932 downwards.
GCACTTGAGGATTGCACTCGTAGAAGTCCATAACAATGCGAGAGAATCAGACCTCCATTAGCCACAGAGAATTTTCAAGGACCAATTCCAGTTTATCAGAGTCACAAGTTTAAAAGAGAAACAATGTTACGTGTTTCATATCCCACTGGCCACTTGCTCACATATACAATCACACGGTTACTCCGATTGTTTACTTAAGTAGATAGTCAAACATTCTCTATGGTGATGGGAAAAGTCCCTTTACGGTTTCTGCAGCCAAAAGCTCACCAGGTAGGCAGTAGACAAGGTTTTTGTTAATGCATTCGGCCATTTGTAAACATTTTGTAAATATGTGCTACAAATCTGGTTGTATTGGCTTTGAAGGACACAAGATTGCTGACTACAAACATGTTAGGGAGAGAGACCACTTGTGCTTGAATGGGGCCTGGGTTGCAAGGGGAAATTTTGCACTAAATGCATAATTTAGCAATTTAAAGGGCATAATGCTTTAAAATTACAGAACCATTTAGTGGTAGGGCATGCATTGAAGTGATGGCACAGATGTAATATAATATGACTGGCCACATAAGGATGCAATTCTCATAAATGCTAACGTGCACGGTGCTGAAAGTTACGTTTGGCTGTATGTTGTTTTGGCGGGGTCATGCTCGGTGTCCAATATAGTTCAACTTGAACAATGCTCAAATTGTTGCACCGTGCCCAATACCGATAAAAGCAACTTGTGAAAAAGTATGCAAGATTAGTTAGCACTAAGAATGCAGATGTGCAATTAAAGTGGAGAGTGCATTGCCGTAAGGTGCATTTAATTAGTCGCTTAGAGCCAGAAAGTCGCAAAGAATTGCATCATGGACATAATGAATGTAAGTATAAATTCACCAAGCACAATCGTGTGCAAATTCTCAAATAAAGTGCATGGTCCTTACAGTTAAATCCCCTGGTTTGGATGCTTAGTGGGTTGGTTTTTTAGACATGCAAGCAAAAAGGGCCAAGAATAAATGAGTTGCAGAATAGCATGCCTGCACCACTCGTTGTAATTCAGAGAAAGTGCTTTGTGCATATGCTACAGATTTGGTCCAGACTTGCATTTGTGGCTTGGCGCGTTTGGTGAAGGTGCCAGATGATAAGTGGGCAATTTGAAATATCGACGGCAAACATACACCACAGTAAAAAGTAGACCGTCCAAAATCTGAAATGCATCATTCCTAGATGGAAAGCATGGAGCCAAAGCTGTCAAGGTGCTATCCAACCAGGCTCAATTAGCACATACTTGTAAGGAAGGAATTCTTGAAGCTAACAGTTCCTAAGGGATTTCTTAATAGTTCCTCTAACATTCAATATTGCAAAAAGTTATTATTCAAACAATCAATTGGAGCAACACTCAAATAGTAAAAAATTAACAATGATAAAAAAGGAAAAATAAGAGAGATATTTACAAACAAGAAAACTAATTTTATAATATTATAGTGCGGCAAAGGTGCATGTTGAGTACCATAGGAAATCTGAAAAATGATTTGCTAATAACTTTTGACTAGTGTGACAGTTTTGGCTGAGATTTTGCTGATCAAATTTTATGCACAGGCACACAAAGCCGCTGCCCACCCCCCAACCCACCAGACTGGACATTTTGGGAATTATCAATACAAAAATGTAAAAAGTTATTAAAATCAGCAGGAAAAAACACTTTCGGTCTAGTCCCTATTCATTTCCCATGGGCAAGAATTGGCCTATCTTTGCCCGACGGCACAGCAAAAACCACTGGATGGTATTCGACTACGTACAAAACAACTTGTTTGCAAAGTTTGCCCCAGTGCTAATACCATTCCGTATTAGCACTGGGGTAAACTTTGCCCTGGTGCAACAATGGAGTGAACATGTATTTTTATTTTGCCCAAGGGAAATGTTTGCCCTTGTGCTTATGCCAGTACAATCTGAACTTGATGCAATAGTTTTCTAATATGTCCACGTGTTTTTAAAAATAGGGCAACCTTTGCACTTACACCAGTGCAAAGCTTCTGTAATCTGGCCCCTGGTCTGAGGTTCACAGGATGAGAATTGCCTTGCAAGAGGGCAGCCTTGCTTATAGGACAGCAAGTTTTCAAATAAATCGATAAATGAATGGGAGGCAGCAGAAAGATATTCCAGCAGCTCCAGGCGCTGTGTCAGATTCGGCATCTCCCTTTGACGGTCTTGAAACTGGGTTTGATATTTTTGTGGCTACAGGTAACATTCTAAAGAAGCACTTAACTTCAGCAGAGGACCCTTGTATAAAGCATGGCCAGTCGTGTACTTTTCATCGAACTCTCTTGGACTGTATCAAGTGCAGCGTCATGAAGAAGTGGGTCTGACGTGTTGTTTACTTGTGCAGACCGCCATTTTCACTGCGCCTGCAGTATGGTAGTAACTTTTCTTGGAGAATATTTAATTTACAGACACCAAGGAATGGAATACAAAATACAAGCTTTCTCAGGTTGTCGCAAGTCATCCGTGAAGAGGGAGGTCCTCCATTCTTTCTTCCTTCTTTGCATTCTGTTACTATAGTTCATAATGGCGAATGCAAAGGGGAAAAGGGAAGGAAGGAGCTCGTAATGCATTGCTTATGCGAGCATTTCAGAGCGTGCATATGCATTCACACTAGATTCACTCAAGCAGTACGATTTCCTTCTTCTTGAGTAGCTTAGTGATACTTTCAAGTGTTCATTCTTATTAAGGTTATTGTCAAAGTGCGAATGCTTTAAATACAGCATGCTGGCATGGAGGGATTCAGCCTGAAAATATCCACATTCAGCCACATGGCATGTTCTTGTTTGGTGAAACGTGCATACATGTGCATTTTGAAACTGCTCGTTTTGTAACGCATGCAGTGTTAACATTACAAACACCCTTTCCGCCCAGCAACACTTGTTTCATATTTACTAAAACAAGGTGCTGCTATGGCAACAGGTTCGCTGTTGTGAAGTCGACAGTGACTAGAGGAAGTTGCAAAGACGATCGAAGTCAACAATTCTAAGAACAGAGTTCGAGAGAAAGCAGGGCGCTTGCTATGGATTTTTGCACCATAAACCAGTGATTCATATCTCAGGGCAATTTCCTGAGCTCTGTGTAGCTTTACTCAAATCTTCTGCAGTGGCCGGGCATGGAATTAAAGTCTCACTAATATCCTCTGTGTACTTCAGGAGAGGGTCTGCTTCTGGGTCCTTCATCTTACAGGACATGTCAATTTATATCACGATGCACAGATCTGAGATCAGTCACAGCTTGTAACTTGAAAGAAATCCTCACTTTTGCACAAAAGCCAAAAAACAATATTGATTTGCTTTCAATAAAATGGGTTGCAAACACATGGTTCTAACTTTGCAATTCAGTTAGCAAGTACAAAACCTGCGCAAAATATTGTAATAAACTTTATGTATTCATGTATTTATTTATTGGGATATGGTTAAAATGAAAACCTTTCGCAATCAGTGCATCAAAATAATGAAGAAAAATATAAATTGGATACATACATTACACAAAAATAGCAATACTTAAACATTTGGAAACATTTCTTGTAAAAAGCTTACAACAGCTATGATCAAGGATATTTGATTTCCAGATAGAATTCTATGCCAGAATTCCATATTAGACAGTGTAGTTATATCATGAACAAAATGCAATGTTTCCATTTCTTTTTATTTAAGTGGACATGGTTTTCCCAAAACTTGACACTATTTAGCAATAAATACGAACACATCACAATACAAACACAAAATAATACGAACAGATACACACTCATTAGATGATTACACAATTAGATTGTTACATTAAATCCTAGCAATCATCCTGTTATTGGGTACATTTTCAATAATAAATTATCTTAAAATCGCTATTTAATGTCATGTTACAATATTTCCCCAGTTAAAATATATTTCCAAACAGAGTAGGCAGTACCAAAAATAACCCTCGACTCTGCACAATAGATTGTCGACAAAAACCGATTCCCCTGACATCCTCTAATCCTCGTTTTTTGTCACCATAGAACCATACTAAATTCCTAACATTGAGTTAGCAGATGTCTGCTGTGCTCTATAATCTTAATGCAAATTCTTCACATATCATTTTCAACACAGATTTTCCCCCAGAACCCGCTAATCATGTAAGAAGGAAGAAGGTTAATCCTTAGCAACATAAGAAAGTGGCGTAAACCCTGATCTACTGTATATTTTAAAGGTGCCATGGGGGAAGGATTGCCTAGAGTATTCCATCAATGGCTCTAACTCTATCCCATGCATTTGCTTCATCAATCAGAGTTTTCTTAGTCACTGCCATTGAGTCAAGGTCCTTCAGTTTCCATCCCACAGAAGTCTGGAATACACTACATGTGATTTTATAGCGCTAAAATCATAGGCCAATGCTTGGACCTAATTTGGGGGTCGCTATGGGTCGTAGTTGCTACCCCTGAGGTCTCCCTTGCTACCCCTGTGCTCTCCCTTGCTACTCCTAAAATAAAAAAAAATATATGTATATATTTTTTTAATGGAAGTTCCTGGGCTGTGGCCAGCACCATGTGGCTCTCAGTTTCTGGAGTGGCTGCTTTTCTTGTTCAGGCCTCTTAAAAAAAACACAGGGGGTTCCCCAAGTGTAACACTTTAGCAGTGACCCTAAATAAGAAAGAATAGGAATAACAAATAATTTGTCTTTCTGGAATTCTATACAATAATTGCTAGACTCATTAAAGATTTATTTCAGGCACACTTGAGGTGTCGAGTCACTGATTTAGTCTGTTTTTAAACTCCTCAAATTCACAATGCAGACAAAAACTTCCAAAACGTTTTAGAGTAGAATAAGCATCCATTTCGGACTATGGGCCTCATCACGAGTTTGGCGGTAACCCTTAAATCCGGCGGTCGCGCTATTACTGACGGATTTAAGGGTCCGCCAAATCAGGGCTCTGGCGGATTTCTCCCCAGCTCTGAGCTGGGGGGAAATCCACCGAAAATTTGCCCCATTACCGCCGGCGGGAAATCCGCCGGTGGTAGAAGCGCAAAAATTCCACATTGAGCCCAATGGGGAATGGGACATTCCCGAATGGGCACAGTGGGGAATGGGGAATTCCATTAGTGCCGGATCACGGGTTTGGTGGTAGCACCGGGGGTTTGGCGGTAGGGCTAATACCACCAGCGGTAATACCGCCAGCGTTACCACCCAACTCGTGATGAGGCCCTATGTATTTTGCTTTTCACAAGTTGCAGTTATAGCATGTTTTTTCTGCCGTTGTCTGTTACGATCATCCAAGATATTCCATCTCAGTGTTTTCGGTCACTTACAAAATCAGTGAGCCTAAAAGCTTGTGCACAGTGTAGAAATGTTTGACCATAGCACATAAAGGGGGACCTGATTTCATTGTGCCACAATTTGTTTTGTTGTAATGTGTCTATCTTTCCTATCTCCCTGGCATGCTGTTCAGGATGTTTGTTTTCATGTATAAGGTAACGAGTGCCCAGAGTACGGGATGCTGTGTGAGTGTGCTGCTTTCCCTGCGCTACTCTAAATGCTTTAATACTGTAAAGGACCGGAGGGGGGTGTCTGTACTCCTGCTCTATATATGGCAGAGGAGCGGCCCAGAGGACCCCAGTCAAGATTCTCTATTATTGGTATCATGGTCGAGCAACCAAGGCTTAGCTCTCAGGAGGTGAAGCAGGCTGGTTCTTAAGTGCAGGGTAGTCCCCCAAGCACCCTCAAAGGAATGTTCGCACACTGTATTAGTTAAAATACAGTCTTTATATAATTAAAGTTCAAGGTTATATACACAATCACAATAACTCACTCACAATCTACAATGGCAATTATATACACAGTTCTACGTGGTACCACAATTAGTTTGATTCCTTTAAAATGCATTAACTAGACATAGTTTAAATGTCACACAAATCAATAAATCCAGTGAACCAACGATAGACTTTAGGAGGAAAACAGTTGGTTAGAACAGTTAGGCCAAACAGTACTTTAGCTACTAAGTCACTGTTCTGTATGAGGATATCCCCACCTGGGCAACCTGTAAATAAAGATATATCTTACAAGCCCAGTCCATATAGTGTTCTCAAGAGCCTTATTTCCTTCTAAATAAGTTTACGACCCCAAAGTACCTGGTCATGTAGAGTTCTTCGATGAGTCGTCGACTGGCCCCTCTTGAGTGCACTCCCTTTCAGGCAGTAGCCACAGGTCATCAAGATTCGGTGAAGAAAAAGGGTGAACACTGTCGTTGCGGCAGCAGCTTCAGTTATTGAGGTGCTCGTTGACGATCGGTCAAAAATGTCCTGTAAACTGAGGTGTGCGGGGCACCTCGACGACGAGTGTTCATATCCGCAAAGAGTTACTGAAGAACTTTGGCCCAGCAAGGGCGTCGAGTCGTCCGGCATCTCTGCGGTCTTCAGGTGGCAGGAAACCCACCAGCGGATTCTCCTCAGTCGTCGGCAGCCTTGACTTTCGCCGGCAGGTTGAAAGCAGTCGACGGTGATGAACAAGGGAGTCCTCTGATCAAATGTTCATAGGCAAAGGGAGTATGGCAGCGCTGGTCGGCAACGGCAGTCGTCGACGGTGGCCGGCTGTCTGATGCTTCTCTTAGTTCTCCTCGGCGGTCCCCTTCTCTGGTCGGCAGCCTTTTGTAGGGAGCTTTGGCAAAGATCAACTAGTGCACGATGATCCCTTGTTGCTCAGGGAGAGGTATCCTAGCCAGATCCTCTCTTGGATCAGTTCCTTGAAGGCACAGCAGCTTTCAGATTAGCGAAGGACAGCATCAGCAGTTCTTCTTCTTCCAGTGGGCTTCAAAGTTAAGCATCAGTTTCAACTTCAGCTTCTGCACGATTTCTAGCAGTGAGAGGCCCCCGGATATACTGGTGATCTCCCATTCCCTTTATTGGGTCACACTCAGGCAACCAATCACTCAGAAGGGCATTCAGGCAGTCAGACAGCCAATCAGGTCAGGCGCACACTGCATTCAGGCCATTCTTCTCCATCCATACACTCACAACACAGAATGTGGATTCGGACAAGCACTCTGCCATTCAGCACTACACACTGCATTCATACTAGTTTCAGGCAGGGCTGTCTCAATCATTGTGTCAAACCCCTGATACTAGACACCCATAAAACAGAATGCGTATTCGTCACACACTCCATTCACCCAGGTCCCACCCCACGATTGTACCCACAACATAAATTCATTGGGAAGGCTCCAGCCAGTCTGGCCTGGACTTCCCGACAACACCATATATTAAACTTCCACCCAACGGCCAGTCAGGGGAAAGGGACAGAGTCAGGGCTTCCCGGGACTTTGGGAAAAGTAAGGTAACAGGCGATAGAAAGCAAGAGGCCACAGGGGCCATCTTGTTTCCTATCAGCAATCCACTGATTCCAATGACATGGCCTGGGCATCCCAAAATGGAGGATGTGCAGTGCACCAGTCAATTCATCACAGAGCTGCTACTAGCCCATACCCTGCTCTGTGGGCCACACACAGGTGCACAAAAATGTACACTACGAGTACAGGGTTATACTCCCACCCATAGGTGCCATAAGGGTATCCCAAGACTCTGTTCACCAAACCAAATACAGGAAGAGCTGTACCGCCAGGAGTCCCAAGTGAACTCCTGCATGGAAAACACGACAGAACACACATGATAAAGCAATAAAGGACAAAGATACGGAGGCCCTGTCCCTCCGATGCATTTCCAGCATCACAAATACAAAGTTATGAACCCTCACTAGGCTATGTATTTTGCCAAACTCTGAAGCCTGAAGAGTAGATCCATGCAGGCCTAATATGTGGCCAACTTTGCACCAGACCTGCAGATGTACTGGCCTGCTGTTAAATCTCAGTAACCAGTTTAATTATATCCACTACAGAGTGTAATTTGCTTTCAGACTTTGAGAACATTCAGTCATTCAATTGGTAATGTTGCTAGAGTGGTAAGGTACCTATAGCCGGTAAGATAGCTCAGTGGGTTGAGCGCTCACTGCTGTGATGTGTGTGTGCGATCTGCAGGCTGCCAGTTTGAATTCCGGCTAGGCCAACTCAGCCTTTCATCCTTCTGAGGTCAATAAATGAGTACCAACACATGTTGGGCAATATTGTGTGTATATTTATTCTATGTAAAGCACTTAAGCGTAAATGCTATACAATAAAACATCATTATCATTTGGCCTTCGATGTCTGCTTGCATTCACAGTAATTTGCGCCTATACACACTGATATTAACAATACATGTGGTGATCCATTCGTGTATGAAATGTATATCATATTACAGTGATATCATAACCATATTTTTCGTCGTCTACTTAGGAACAATACTATGCAATGTATTTATCAAGGGGTCAAAGGTCATGTTTCATCACTTCGTGCGATGCCACTTTGGGGTAGGGTCAAATTACAGCACTTCCTGTGATGCCATAAGAGGTCAAGAGTCATGTGATGTCACTTCCGCTACCCCTGGCATTTTGGTGAAATGACGTCCCTGGGTAAACCCTGAATATTTAGCATTCTGCCATAGACTAAAGCTAAGTATTGTGCCCCCATTGTCTTCTAGCACCTTCAGATAGAACATGGATGCCTTGGTCTTGGCAAGAGTTTAGAGAGATATCAGTCCAAGTTCCATCTGCATCACTTCATCTTGAAGGAATTTCAGAAGACAAAGGCAATGTTGCCACAATTTGCCTTCAAGCTGAAGTAGACAGTCAGCAAATGTATCCGTGCATATCTCTATGGTGTAAAGCATTAGAGGGACAATTCTGGCCTTGTATGCCACAAGCATGCCCTCCAAAAACCAGCTTTATTACGTAAACACTTTTATGGCAGCAAATCTATAAATTGCTCTAGGGGCCATAAATAGTTGTGACATTTTGTCATGTTTAGCAGATGCAAGCATCGTCCCCAAATACACATAGTTTGCGACTTCTTCAACTTTGTTGTTTTAAATCCTCCGAACAAAATGTCCATGCTGTTGATACTGATTCAAGTCCGAAAAATAATACATTCTAATACAATGCAAGGATTTACCCTCAACAAGCAAATGTTGCAAGGTTTCAATTGTTGAAAGATCCTGGCATAATCTACAAATCAGGTCATCTTTCAATATTTTAATTCTTGCACCAATACGTTCAAGAGTAGAAAAAAGGTTCAAATGAAATCTTAAATTGTAACAATATATTGGGAGGCCCCGCTCAACATAGGGAGTTCCTCCCACCATCCTCAATTAAATGAGACCACAATGGATCATGTATTTGTTTGGATTCATTAAGCAATATCTATGACTCCTATAGTGCCACATGGATTCCTCCCCATGTGCCAATCATGAGCCAAGAAACCGACAGGGATATAGACTGAATATATTTGTGTTTAAAGTATATGTGCAATAGAACCTTTAATGGTTACACACACCACTTTCTGTAACAAATAGGCAACCATGGGTTGATAACATGTAAATTGAAAACAAAGCATTGTTTTGATTTTAACACAAGCTACACATCAGACGTTCATTATTGGATAATTGGGGTTTATCTGCTCTCTTGAAAATGCCTGAAGTTTTGAAAACACACAGACATTAAAAATACATATGGCAAATAGAACCCTGTTTCCGTTTCAAAAATCTGTCTGCTATCTAGAGAGTGTATATTGTTAAATGGAAATGACACTAGTTTCACTTTGCAAAATACTTCTCCCCCCAGCACCAAGCCCAGGCATCAGTGATATGCGGCACACCTCTCTTTAAAGATGGTTTTAGGCAGGTTATCCTTTTTCTCTTTCTGGTCTTTGTCTTTTTTCTATGCAAAGTTTAAGGCCTCTCAATGTAGGCCTCAGCAAGTACGTTCAGCCATCTGTCTCAGGATTCACCCACGTGGATCATAGGCAAGTCCAGGACGATGCTCTGCAGCTCTCCCTCAAAAATGGTTTTGCAGGTCTTTTCTGTCCCCATGTGTGTCTTTGTTCATAGAGAAAGCGCTACTTATTGTATGAGCCACAACTTGCAATAATTACAATTAGAAGGTGCCAGTTTATTGGTGCTAACTTTTCATTGGAGGATTATCCTCTCTTCCACCTCCCAAGAGCCAACCTCTGTCTGCCTATAGGCCCGTGGAGTTCCATGATTGAAGGGAAGTGGAAAGGTACACACATTCTATCATTTGCATTTTTTTCATGACAACTTTTCTTTTTTTTTTTCTTTTTTTTTTATCTTTTGAAAAAACTACAGTTTGACATACCGAAAAAACCTTTGTTTCAAAAGCTCCCTTCCTTCATTAAATAAGTAAGTAATAAACTGTCCATTCACACTTCAAAAGACTTTGTTTCAAAATTCCTTAGATCCATTATCTAGAAAAACACAACCATACCAATCATACTTCTAAAAGATAGAAGAAGGAGAAAGAAAAAAAAAAACGAGACAGACACAGGTTTCTAAGAAACCGTCTTTCACACAACGTATGGTGGTGGAATTAGCTCCGCCAATATTTTGTAGACCAGCAAAGTGTCGGCTTTATAAGCATAGCTTAGAGAGGGAACTTCAAGAGTGCATCCAGGTAATTTACAATGGCACAAACATGTTTGACATTATTACCAGAAGAAATCAAACACCACCAGGCCGCCATGTCTTCATCTAAGGGCGCAAATTGTCCGAGGTGTGTAGAACGTAAGTCAAGGGTTGCCTTGCAGTCCAGGATTAGATGTTTCAATGATTCGACTGTACCAAGGCAGAAGCTGCATAGGTGATCTTTTATCAGAGGATCTTTTCTTTGCCATAAGATTTCCTTAGATTTCAAGATGTTCAATCGAAATCTAAGGAATTGCTTACGATAGTATCGAGAGTAGCATCGCAGCAGGTAGGAGGACTGGGAATTTAGTTTTTTTTGTTCACTACCCAGCCAATTAGTTGAAGCCAACTTTTCACGTTTCTCTAAATTGACAATCCATGCCCAGGACTTGAATTTTCTTTTTGCATATTGTGGCCGGATGAACAAGTCGTAGTTGCTAATTGACACAGCGTCAACCCATCCTTGCACTCTTAGCCGCCATTGGTCCAGTAAACAGACTTTTTTTGTCTCATGTTTGTTGATGAATATATAGTAGGCCGAAGCCTTGCTATCCACTTTCATCTTTCGCATTAGCGAGATTGATTTCCAGATCACGTGGCTGTACAGTGAATTCAGTGATAATTCATGGCGTAAGAATATGAGTGAGACACATTGCGGAAGATTGGGGGCACTCCGCCAGAAGCCGCCTTCAAGTTGGTTCCAGGTTTGCTCGTTAATGTTCCAGCTAGCTTCAGCGCCGAAAGTTAGTATGGGCACTACCTTTTGCAAGTAGAACATTAGAACTGGTGCTAGAGAAATTTTACCAAAGCTTCTATTTATTTTTGCAGCTTGGAGAGCTAATCTTGAAGACTTCAATTTCAGATCCTTAACCCACTGATGTTCACAAATTGAGTTATTAAACTGAACTCCCAGATAACGTGTGGAGTTAACTGAAGACAAAGGCTGGCCACCAATGGCCCACTTAAAGGCTCTGGGCCTCATTACGACCCTGGCGGAGTGGGTTTACGCCAGCGGTATTCGCGGCGGACCCGTCCGCCCTACTACGAGTTCCCGTAGCGCGGAGTTTCCGGGCGGAGAAATCCATGGCGCTACGGGACCTTGTTGTTAATTACGCCACCGTATTTTACGGTGGCGTAATTAACGCCTTCCCCACTCCCATTATACCCTATGGGGCAAAAATGGGAATGGGGAAGGGTAAAATGGGGAATGGGGATTTACCGCCCCGCCAAGGTCGGAATGGGGCGGTAAATCCGCCAACCCCCATGGCGCTATCGGCAGCTTTCCGCCGTGCTCCATGGTGCATATTGCACCACGATTTCCACCAGGGTCGTAATGAGGCCCTCTGTCTTTCCTACCAGTCACAGTTCCAATAGACACAATGTTAGTTTTTTCTGTGTTTTTTGAGAGTTCGTTAATAGATAGGTAGTCATAAAGACAGAGAAGTAGACGCTGCAGGCCAATCTGAGTTCTGTCCATCAAGACTAGGTCATCTGCATAGGCAATATATCTTACAGGGACCTGATTTATTTTAGGCGGAAAGCAATGGACCTGCTCAAGGTGGGGAGGCAGATCGCCAAAAATAATTTAAATAAATCAGCGGCAAGTGGACACCCCTGCTTTCCTCTCGTTGTTGATAGAATATTGGCTGATAGTTCGCTCTTGTTGAGATGCACCCGAATCGAGGTATTCGAGTGGAGGGCCATTATTGGTTCGACAATGCTGACTGGACAGTTCCAATTGTGCAGTTTTGCCCAAAGCAGGTCGCAATTTATCCTGTCAAAAGCCTGCTTCATATCGATGAATGCTAGATGAATTTTAGATCTCTCTTTCTTGCCTTCCAATTTTAAGATTGTTAGTATCAAAAGGTGTACGTCGACACCTATGCCCTTTGAGAAGCCAGTTTGACGTTCATCAAGAATACCAGCACCGTGAGCCCAGTTCACCAGATTCAATCGTAGGTTAGAGCCATAGATTTTACCGATTGAATCAAGCAGTGCAATGGGGCGATAATTTTCGGGAATATCCCAACTACCCTTCTTGTGAATCGGAACCACGATTGCTGTTAACCATGACTCTGGAAGTTGTTTATATTTGGCAATTTCCCTAAATAGACACTCAATAAAAGGAGCCCACATCAATATATTTTTATTGAGCATCAAATTGCTGATCATGTCATGGCCAGCAGCACGGGAGTTTTTTAACGTCGTGATTGCTCAAGTTATGTCGAGTTATGTCGACCTGCGACATTTCCACTTCCAAGGGCCCGGCTTTGACCCTAAGATGTGGTTCGGATTCAGGGTTTACGCTGTTAAACACTCTGGAGAAGTGCCTGCACGAACTATCACCAGAGATGGTGTTCTGGGTCGAGTTTAGGCTGTTGACAACTTTTTCCCTCAAAATGTCTCTACATGGCAAATTTAAGTAACTTACTGATGAGTGGCATAATATGCAGATATTAATGTTCCCCTACTCATGACAAGTTGGTGGAGGTTACTTTCCTTTGGGCAGGTTACTGCTTGGGCACGCTATTGCTTTTTGCTCTTTATTTAAAAAACTAACATAGTTGGAAATATGAAACTTCATAATCCAATAACTAATTTAACAAGCCATTAGCTTCCCAACCTTCAGATCTGAAGCATTTTTGGGGCAGCTAGAAGCACTTGTTGTGCTGTTACTAAAATGCCCCAAATCACATTAGAATGAAAGTTACATTAATAACATTGCCTGAAAATGTGCTTCAAAATGACATATATCACAACCCTGTAATTATCACATTCACAAAATGATTAAATAAAATGACATTTGCAATGTAAGTAAATAGCCATATATTTACACATAGTTTTAAGGATTTTCATTTTTCCATTAGCTCTGTTAGTTTCCATTTAGCTGGAATCGTGTGATGCAGAGGATCTGCAGTCTCTATGCTGAATGTTGATTTAAGGCAATACATACTTGACACACATAAACTAGGTCATTTGCTCTTCAAAAGAATGGGCTTTTTAGAGACGACAGAGCCACACAGATTTGGAAATGGGGGATGAATGAATAGAAAATCTGCCCAGCAATTAGAATATATGCATGTTTTTGTTCGGCTCAGAGGAGCTTTACATGTGGTATCTGAAAACAAAACAGCCTTTTCAAGGATTACATGTGTTTCCCAGTGCAGCATTTTACTTATTTAAACAACTTGCACCGTTCTGTTATTGTTCAGTGCGCTTTTGCATCAGGGCATTTTCTTTCAATACTGTAATGTGACTTTTCATCTTCACATACTTCTTCGTGTAATTTTAAGAAGGACAGACCTGTTCCTTGATACACTGTTCAATGAGTCATTTTCAGCAAGGTCCATAGTGTAACTCACAAGGCCCCTTTGCTGTGTTTAAGGAGTTAAGCCTGTCATTATTTCTAGTGTGCCTGCCAATCGAACAGTGTATTTCAAATGGAAGGCCTAACCTGGCCTTTCTTTTTCTTTGCTGGAGCTATCATTAAACCCCTCACATCCCCCTGGCACTTTCATGGATCATTCATGGGAAAGAGTAGGGGAGAGTGCGGGTTTCCTCTGAAGCCTTTTTTTCTTCTTGTTGAATCCCGTCTGTCTCATTTTCTTTCCTTAGGGAGTGGGTGTTGCAGCCTCCCTTTCCATCTGGTCAATGGGGAGTATGGGATGGAACCCACTCCTTTTCCTGGGTCCCTGAAGTCCTATCCTCTGGATCCTCAGGCTGGAATGGAAGGACATTATTTGTCTACAACTAGGAAGAAAAATAGAGGTTCAGTATTTTTTGCAAAACATATTTCCCCAAAAGATAGGACTTAGCATTTGAAAAAATAAAACAACATTGCATACTAAGGGATATTACATTTCATATAATAAACATCACACTTTTTCTTCTTTTAATTTTTTACAACTTCCTTCTTGACATTTCCAATGAATATCAATGGAACTACTTACCTTTTATAAGTCTATGCCCTGGGTTTTCATCCTCACTTCTCATTCCTCAGATGGTTCCTCAGATCGACTTTCATTGGGTTCCTCAGTGAGTCATAAAGCTTGTCTGGGATTACATCTTTTCAACTGATTGATTTGGACCCATTTGACTTCCATGTGTTCTCCTTTTGGGATGCAGATCTTGTAGGCAACAGGTGATATTTTATCCACAATGTCAAAGCTCCCACGCCAAGATGGAAGGAACGTCCATTCCTTTCTTTGTCTGGTTCTTCTGGAATTTGTACAGGTAAACCTTGCCACATATCTTGTAGTCCTTCTTTGTAGTCTTTAGATCATAATAGGTTTTAGCCAACGTTTCCAAATTGCGCTAAGCATAAGCAAAAGCATGATGGAGGTGCTTCCTTAAATTTTCAATATACTCATGAGTGATGGACACATTTATCAGTGCCTGCTCCTGATTTCTATAGAGCAGATGCTGAAGTAACACTATTTTTCACCTGGAACACCATTTTTCATCCGGTCATACGCTCAAATGGAGATATTTTTGTTGCAGAAGATGGTGTAGACCTAATAGCCATTAGGACAAGCGGTAATAAATGGTCCCAACTGGGTCCAGAGTCAGCCACAAACTTCTCTAAAATGTTCACAATTGTCATGATGTATCTTCCTACCCCCCTACTTGAGGCTAGGCAGTAGGAACAATTGAGTTTTCTTTTTACCCCTAGAATCTCCCACATTTTCACCATCACCTCACTGGAAAAATGACTACATTGATCCGACTTAATCCTTTGCGGGAGGCCAAAACGAGAGAAGATATGGTTGATCATTAGTGCAGCAGTAGTCTCTGCCTTACAATTTGGGGCAGGAAGACATTCTACCCACTTTGTGAACAAGCATGTTACAGACAACATGTACTTGTTTCCTCTAGAAGAGTAAATCACTGGACCGATGAAATCAACTTTGAAATCTGTCCATGGCAGTGTCATTTCCCTTTTTTTGTAGTGTAGCTCTGTGGGTGAATGAACTGGGTTTGAAATGAGCACATACAAGACACACATTTAGGTAAATGTCAAGGTCCTGGCTCATGTGCGGCCAGTAGGCAACCTTGCACAAGATTTCCAATGTCGTATGAAACCCAGTATGACCGGCAGTGGCTATGACATGGGTATGGTTCAACATCAGGCTTCATAATGAGGTAGTACCACCTACTAGTCACAGTCACATCCAGATAAGGCTTTCTATACCAACAAATCGTCTTGGATCCAGAACATCTTGGAAACCTTTATCAACACCCAGAGAACCTCTTTACTGTCATAATCTGATTCTGTTAGAGGGTACCTCAATGGGTTTTCAATGTATTGATAGAATTTTCCGATATTTGAGTCCTCCATCGTAGCAGTGATCAAATCTGCATTTGGGATATCTTTACTCTACCTGTATGAAATCCCCCTTCAGAGCTCTGATTCTAGCCAACTGGTCAGCCAGGTCATTTCAAGGGTTTTCTGGCCCCTCTATTTTGGAATGACCTCATATTTTCTTCCAACAGATGGTCATCTTAAAAGAAGTCACTCTTTTGTCAAATGACTGTATCAATTTGCCATGCTTTAATGATTTGTGGTTGGCACAACGCGTGCTTCGATTCTTCCAGTTAATGAATCCATTCCTGACATAATCAGAGTCAATGATTATGACCAGTTCCTTGATTTGCTGGTGCACTGCAGTAAGGATGGCTAGATAAACGGCCATCAACTCTGCCACCTGGCTGATTTGGGGTCCTATTTTGTACCCAGCAGAGGGCTCCAGGATATCATTTACCCAGGCATTCCCAATGCCAGCCACAAGTTCTTTTGTGCCATTGTTATCAACGTAGGAACACCCATGTCCTCGCTTAAGTTGGAGGGGAATAGTGAATTTTTGCACCGGTCTTCGTATGGTAACCTCTTCTTGCACATGAACTTCAACCACATACATAAAGCGGCAATTGTGCTGACCAGAATGCTTTTTCAGTGTTGTCAATGATCATGGGGTAACCCCACCAGTCGTGACCAGGATTTATTATTAATTAGGTCCAAATTTATTGCAAATCAGTTCAGAATGTCGCTGCCTAAATAAAAGGCAGTAGGGACATCTCTCACGACCCAACAATTATGTTCTATGCTTTTGCTTCCAAATGACATTTTTTGCATTCAGGGCTTCCAGACCTACTTCCTATTTATCAATCTATTTAAAAGTGGGAATGGTCTGATAATTTGGGAGTTTCCTGAATAATCCTTCACTGATGGAGTTTCTTCCATTCCTCAGGCATACTCTGGCAAGCACAGGCTCCTTCCCATCATTTATCGGAATGGGGAAAAACAACTGTTCACCCTTTTTCTGAATGTCCATCAGACTTTGAGCTGGTTCTTCGTCGTCTTTTTTCATGGGACTCAATGTTTCTTCTGACTTTGGACTGGTGCAAACTTTCTGAGTGTTCCATTTCAGTGTAGAATGCCAATTAAAACTGGGAGGAAGGTTGATTTTCTAGAACAGAGGAGGGTGCCATCACCAGCTTGTTCGACTACAGAGATGACAGTAATAGCTGGGACCTGGTTATTCTTGAAATGGAATCCTACTTTCTTGGACTGTCATTCGATCAAATGACAGGTATCATTTGTGTCTTGGCAGGATAGCTCAGGGTCAACATGCTCGTCTTGGCTTAGAAACCTCTGGGTATTAAGCGCTTTATAAATAACCAATTATAATTATAATTATGTATTTATTTATTTATTTATTATAATCATAGTTCATGCGTACATATTTAGTACTCATTTTCTATTTTATCGTCTGGTTAGTCTGGGTCCAGAGGACCTTGATTACACTGTTGATCAGAGGTGATAACCTCCTCAGGAGATTGTTCCCCAGCAAACAAGGTTTGCCCTCTGGAGTCACAACTGATGTCACCCCATTTTTATTTCCAGATCTGCAGTCCCTTTGACGGAAATGTCATTCCTGTCAGAATTTTGGAGTTGCCCGTGAAGAGGTATGAGGAGAATTTGGTGACCCATGACCCTTCCTGAGTTGAGCTGGTCAAAGGCCTTTTTTGGTCAGGAGGATGGCTTGTGATCCAGTGTCCACTAGAGCTGATAATTCACACTGACTCTGCACCTTGACTGGCACATAACGTCTGCCTTCTTTCTCCCCAAAGGTACAAATATATTGTGAGCTATATGCCAGCCCGGTGGTCATTTTGTTTTGAACTCTGACACTCTGTGATCTTGAGCGATTTTTCATTTCAGAGATCAGTAATCTGTAAAATAAAAAGTACAACTAACAGTGACGGATTTGGGGGATTTTCTTTCTCCCCCGATTCTTTGCTGTCTCCCTTTACCTGGACACAGTTTGCGAACCTGCTTGGGGGAAGGACACCTCCTCTGTTTCTACCTTGTCTGGCTCACATATTTGGGGTTGAAGAGTTTCTTGGTCAGTCTCCAAACTCTCCCTGTCCAACTCAGGGTGTTTTTGGACCAATTTTTCTTAGGGAGGGATCCCCCATTCCTGAAAGAGGTGGTTTGCTTACCTGAATCCTTCAGGGACTAGTCTCTTTCAAATGAGATTATCTTTGGCTCCTCCACAAAGCGGGTTCTTCTTCGGCCTCTCCTTCTTACCCTTTTATATGTGAGTTCTAACTTCCCT
The DNA here is from genome assembly GCF_040938575.1 of Ambystoma mexicanum. Classification (NCBI taxonomy): domain Eukaryota; kingdom Metazoa; phylum Chordata; class Amphibia; order Caudata; family Ambystomatidae; genus Ambystoma; species Ambystoma mexicanum. The sequence goes on along the minus strand of NC_090924.1, from coordinate 800,764,754 downwards.
GGGCTAGAAGATTCACTTTCAGGCTGAGAGGTTTCTATGTGTTTTATCTGGGTGAGAAAGGAAGCTTCCACTAGAGCTTGGCATTTCCCCTCCACCTGGGCCCCCTCCTCAGGAACCTGTTTCTTGTGAGATGTTTCTTCCTGTCATTTCTCTCCTGGGGCATCAGACCTGGGCGTTAGGGAATTCTGGGAGGCAAGGTTAGGTTGAGGGTTGGACTGAGCCCTCAGCATGTGCCCCAGATTGTCAGTTAGTTGCTGGACTTGTCGCTCCAGCTGAAAGATGTTTTCTGGGTTGTAGGGAGGTGTCGAGTCGTACCTCTGCTGCTCCCGAAACAGGTTACTGTCCCTTCTTCCAGAATAGCTTAGATACTGGACATATCCTCGATAGTTTTCCTTCCGGAGTCTCAATTCTCGCAGGTTCATGTTTCTATTGTCCTGGATCCGGGGAGAGAGAGGAGGATTTTTCTGGAAGTTTTAATGGGAAAAAAGTTCAGGATGGGATGTGGAGTGATACTTCTCTCCTGAGGGAAGTTTGGTGAGATGTTTTCTGGGGCAGTACTTACCTGGTTGCCCCCCTGGCAGGGGGAGCTTATATATACCCAAGGATTGATGTGGTGCCCTTGTACCTAAGACTTACATAGGCATCAGGGTCAGAGGGATCATTGTTCTGAATTCCAGCCTGATTAGCATTCAGTTGGGCCAGAGCAGAGGGTCCCTTCTGCCTTCCATTTTGCTTGTTAGCCAGAGGAGTACTTTTAGGCCCCTTGGCTCCAGGTCCAAAAGAGGGGTAGCTCTCACCTCCACCACCTATGCAGTTTCAGGGGTGTTTATACTCTCAGTTCCAAATGCTCCTACACATAATACTTGGCATTCTTATGATAGGAAGCTCTTTATGGCCTTGATCTGTCTGATTGGGTCTTTAACCAAGCCATTTCCCTGTTTTGCCATCTTGTTCTTCATCTGCACCTGAGTCTGACTCAGAGCTGCTATTTGGACTCCATTCCCTGCCCTATAGGTGCTCCCCACCTCCGTAAAATGGTGAATACCTCCCAGACTCATAGTTTCTGGACTCCTCTCACCTGGACTGCAGTGAACTCTCAGGGTCACTTTCCCTATTTTCATGTTTAGGCCCAGGATAAAGCACATTTTCTTCATGCCTCCTTCCAGGGAGTCTGGGGAAATCCCCCCTTTCCCATGTTTGGAGGTTTTTAGTATGTCCTTTTAGTATGCCCTTCCTAGGCTGAAGCTCTGACTTTTCTCCTCTAGTGAAGCGGGCGAGGTGGTCTCTTTGTAGTCTCATCTTGAGCCAATCTAACTCCCTGATGTTCTCATCATAGGGGTTTTCATGGTCTGAAGGGTTACCAGACATTTGGTCGAAAAAAATTGGTCGACCAGACAAATGGTCGAACCAATTTGGTCGAAAACCAAATGGTCGAATTTTTTTTTTTTTATTTTCACCCCTTTTTTTTTTTTTTTGGGGGGGGTCCCCCCAACCCCCTTTTTTTCTAAAAACCCATTTTTGTAAAAAACGAAAACCCGAAAAATTAATATATAATTAAAAAAAAAAATTCGACCATTTAGTTTTTGACCAAATTGCGTTGACCAAATGTCATTCGACCAGTTTTAGGTCGACCAAATGTCTGGACACCGGTCTGAAGCACTCCCAATATTCTTTTCAGTCTCCCAGGACACGCTGGTCTGGCCCCCTTCCCTTCCAATTAATAGAGATGAATACTCATCAGTAGCAGACAAAGACTTGCCTTCTGGATCAATTTGGCAAAGCATAGGTGAGTCCAACGGTAAAACGTCCTTTCATCTAAAGACTTGTTTTCGATGGTTATTTTTACGAAAGTTTTTCAACTAAAAAACTCATTGAAAAATATATGGGATGTGTAAAAGTGCAAATAAGGGCTGAGTGGAATGGAATAGAGAAAACACAATAGGAGATGAGGGTTTGGGGGGAAACCCCCCAAAATAAAATAGATCAAATTCAATGAGAGTTTTCATTGAAAAATATTAATTATAAAAATATTTGAAAAAAAATCTGTTGATGAAATGACATATAACAAGTTCAACTGACTCATGTTCTCCAGTTCTTTCTCAGTGACATACATGAGGTCAGTTCCCATTTGTGCACGGGAGGTTGTGGATGACTGGCCTGAGGTCCCTGATGGAAGGGACATCTCTCCTTGATCAGAAAGCCCTATCCCATACCCTGACTCATCAGGGTGCATCAAGTCCTATTTATATTTTTCGATTTCATTTATAAACTTCTAACTCCTACTAATTTTCTTTGTCCTTATTTCCTGTTGGTATTCAGAGAGCTGTTTTTTTTTTTATTCTGACTCCAAGGCCTGACTAGTCTGGAGCACCCTGCCCTGTGCCACTAATCGACCCTTAATTTCCCTTACTTCCTCCTGAGATTTTGAATTTCCTCTTTTGGGGCGAGCTGCATTATGCGTGCATATTCCAGGTGCTTGTCTTTCAAGAAACTAATCTCCTTCTCTTAACGCACCCCTACTATGTGCTGCCTGTCACAGGTCAGCTTCTGCTTGTTTCACATGCCCCTCAAGTGCAATGTCCTCTTCCCTCATTCTGGTCATTTCCTGAGAATCTGACTGGCCCTTCTCTGCATTCCTGTCCAATTTGGATGCATCTTGGGCTATACTTAGTTGTAAGTACTGTTTCTTCAGAATATTGATGTCCTCAAGCATTTTGTCAAACTCCTATTGTTAGTCCATCTCTTTGATGGTGAACCAATCTGGTCATTCAATTTGCATTAAAGGTGGCTCACATTTTCTGCACTCTTTTCACATTTGTTTTTCAGCTCAACCAACTCTATCTCTCAATCTACTCTGGTATGCAGGTGGGTGTTCGCCTCAATTTGTAATTATTCAAGGAGGTTTTGTTGTTTTACTTCAAAAATATGGCTCTGGTGTGCTTTATCTTCTAAATGTTCTTTCTGTGCCTCTTTCAAAACCACACTCTGATTCAGCACTTAGGCCTCCCTAGTTTGCACTCTCTCTTCTACTAGCTGCAAGTGGAAATATAAATACGCTGTGAGCTGAGACATTTGATCAGTTCTCCACAAGCATTCGGGGTCATGTAAAAATGCATATAATGCTTTGTGCAATATCCCACCTTCAAACCAAATGTAAGTGCTCACTGAGGTATCCTCCTGGACCATTCTGGTTTCCCAGCTTCTGGCTTCGCCCTCACTCCATTCTCCTCGAATGAATAGCTTAGCCAGGAGATGCTTTCCAGCATCACTTATTTCTACAGTAGTCATTTTAAAATGGCTTTTTACAACTTTGTAAAAGTTTCTTTGTGCAGGGGCAAAATCACCATATTCCTGCTGGATTTCAACACAAAATACCAAATCAAACATATATTGTAATCATTCTGCTTCTTGCATTGGTACTCTACACAACCTTTTTTTTCTACACCTACACACCTACTTGGAACTCCGGGATCACTTCCCAGTCGCACTTAAACAGAGAAAAAACAACTTTCTATCCACCTCAATGTGATTACACCAGAACTGGTCTGTCACAATTCACTTGTCATGAGTCAAAAGACAATAAGCAAAATCCCAGACAAGCCCCCATTTGTAACGATATATTGTGAGACTCCGCTCAACTAAGTGCACATACATGCGTGTCTAATTGCAAACATCACAAAATGTGTCTAAGCAAGGCCTCTTCATATGACAGGACCTATTTTTCTAGCAAAATGCATACAATAATTGGCTTTCAAATGTGGCATAACAATGTGGATATACTGGATAACTAATGTGCCACTACTAGGAATGAATGATGGATAAATGAATTACTAATGATAACATAACAGGCCAGCATAATATCTGGTTTTACACCCCAATTAAATGAGAGCACAATAGATCTTTTTTTTTCGTTTGGATACATTGAGCACTATTTATGACTCATATAGAGACACATGGATCCCTCTCACTGTGCTAACCATGAGCCAAGAACCAGGCAGGGGTGTAGACTGAATATATATTTATTTAAAGTAAATGTTCAATAGATCTTTTAATGGTTACACACGCCTTCTTTCCTGTGGCACAAACAAATCTTCTACACCAATACACTTTCCTTTCCATAATAAACAGGTAAATATTACTTGATAAAAAGTAGATGGAAAACAAGGGACTGTTTTGATTTTAAAACAAGTTACACATCACACGTTCATTGTTTGATAAATGGGGGTTGTCTGCACACTTGAAAATGCTTGCAGTTTTGAAAACACACAGACTTTAAAAATACATGTGCAAATAGAACCGTGTTTCCTTTTCCTTTTTTTTTAAATGCAAGGTTTGGGATTGGTGACAATTATGCATTTTGTTTTGTGGCAATAGACACCCAATTACTTTATGTGACTATAACTAAACTTCCATTATGAAGAGGATGGGGGTTTCAAACTCTTCGATACTCCCCCCTTGTCAATCTATTTGGGAGTTAATTCAATTAATATACTGTCAAATATGCTAAGGGTCTACACAATTTTCACCCACCCACTATGAAGGGAATATATTAAGGCATGCAGATCCCCCACACACTTGTTTTCAAATGGATCAGTTATATTAACATTGGTACTCTGTTTTGGGGCACTCGGGGATGTGAGCCAGGCTCCCCTAGTAAAAAAGGGAAATTATATAATAGTTTTTTTTTTTTTAATCAGGATTAAAGATTCTATGTATTGCACAAATACCTTTAGGGTATTCTATTTTGTTTCTGCTTTCCTGTGGCCTGTGCATGGGCACATCAGTTATGCAATATTGCAGTATCTGTTACAGCCTTTGGAACAAAAGTCTCATTACAATAAGCGATGAATAGGTGAACAATGCTAAGAAACAGATTTAAGGCTCCAAACAACAGGTGCATCAACTAAAGTGTATTCATATTTTAATGTTAAAAAGCATGCAGGAAGGAATACATTGCGTTAACTGACAAGTAATGACAGTTTTATTTTTAAAACAAATAAATAAATAATGCATGCAATTCTGGGTTGGTATAGCCACACTTCATGATCACTTAGTCTACTTGCGTTGCAGCATCTGTACAGTTATAAAACGACTTGTATTTTCTTAGTGCTCTTCACATGTGCAATCTTCATTCCGCACATGAAAGGTTACTCCATTCTTTATTGTGCCATCAGATTCCATAAGGTCTACACTTTCTCTTCTTTGACCATTCTTCTTAGTGTGTCATCTTCACCTCATGCGACGCCCCACATTTTCCCTTTCATACATTCCTTACACATCTTCAGGGATCTCTCTTAAGAGACCATCATCTTTCTGTGAGAACCTCTTATAGGGCTTTCTCAATGGATAACTTGTTTCAGATATCTTTTGCGGTATAAGTATCATTACCGGCGTTGTGCATGGCACAATTTCCGGCTTCCAACATATAGGCAGAATGAAGGCAGGACTTATTGTAGAGGCATTTGGCTCCTCCTCTACACTAGTGTGAACATTCTACAGTTATAAGTAGCAGGACATGGCATTCACTATGGCAGTAGAAGTAATTTAAAAACACTATTAAACTATTGTGATGGTTGATGCAGTGAAGCATGTTTTGCAGCATAGAAAACCACTTGCAGTTTAAATGAAGTTAAAGGCAAGGTTGTATAATACAGTATAAGGTTTGCTATAGTTTTGACAGTAGGAAGGTCATTTTTTGAGCAAACATGTAATTATTTGTTGTACTGCAGGTTGATAATTTAGGTATGTATAATTATAGAATTGCATAATTGCCAACATCATCTATTCCAATATGCAGGTGTTTATGCAGTGATGGTGTTTGAGTTGCATTGTGGGTGCTGTAGTCTTAGTTTTATATTGGGAAATACAGAACTATAAATTCCAGAATGTAAAGAAAAAAAAACAGGACTGGATAAGCACCTACAAATTGGAATGGGTCGTGTATAAATAGTAGCACAAGTAAGTCACTTTGTATGTAGAAACACTTTTAAAAGCATTAATTGGGTATTTGGATAGGTGCTAGAGTGAAGTGTGTTTTACAGCACCGAACATCAATTGTTCTTCAAGTTCTATTATAAAAAACGAGGTAGAAAATATTACTTTTGAAATCTGGAAATAGAAATCTGTAATAGTTTGTACAGTAGGATGTGATAGAGGAAGCTCTGAATCACAGCATAAATGCACTCTCAGAGTTGCAAGATACATCTGAACTGTTGAACTAATGTGAGAGGGTTAGTGAAAGATGACTGTGGAGGCTGCAGACATGGCAGATGACTGCAGAAGTCGGGGGCTCAACCAATCAGGCTTTCTCTTTGTGGAGGGGGAGTTGAAGTGCAGAGGAGGACAGGGTAGCAAGTCCTTCATTTCTTGTTTGAATTTCTGAAAGCATTGAGCTCAACAAGTAGACTCTAACGATTATAGGAGATTTGTGGGTTAATTTGGTGCACATATATGCAAAGCAACTTGGTATCTCACATTATCTTGGCTTTGGAAATGTGGAGGTGGTATGATATGGAGTCCACTGTTACCCAAGTGTGAAGATATGATGCATTTGAAACATCCATAAATGATTGTGGTACATTGTGGAGGTAATTTACGGTGTGTAACTGGTGTGTCTTTGTAGTTTGCCATGTTTGATACTTCCAAATGTCTAATGGAACTTTTTACACAAATAACGTTTATTCTTTCACAAATTAGTCTGTGACAAGTGTGGAAAAGATCCACAAATAGAAAATGAAAGATGGGATGTCAATAAAGCTGAATGTGAATTTCTGTGAGATTTTGGAATGTCATCTTTTGAAAAGGATAATATATGACATGATGGAGTGAATATTTTCAGAAAAGATGGAGTACATCTAACAAGTATTGGAAATTACCATTTTCTTTGCAATATTCAGAATGGAAAAATGTATTAGTATACATTGTACGTGTACATATTAAGATCACGGTCTTAAAGGAACAAAAGATCTCTTTAAAGAGTCCACATTAAAGAGTATAAAAAGAAGGAATAAAGTTCATACATCTTCTATTCTCTGTTTTTTTGATCGTCTAGTCTGCTGACATGTTCTCCCGTCCGCAGACATCAAGGGTGAAGATACACAAAAAGGGAGCTAATGGTGTTTGCTGGTGTAATGAGAATGGAAAAAGTAAACACCTTCTATTAACATCACATTGCACTTTTCATTGTTTGTATGGCAGGGACGAGGGGTGGAACAGAACTTAATTGATGTCTCTTTTTTCCTCTAAGCTATACACATGCTCCACTATTTGCACCAGCATGGATCTTAATGCCGATTACAATATTGGAGATTCTTATGGAGTCCACCTGCTTTAGGTGTCAATATAAATCAGAATCCGTAAGAATCTATTATAACCATTATTTGTATTCTATTTTTAGACTTTTAAATGTGGTCTCCAACCTATTTTTGGTTTTTGTTTTCTGTTATTTTTCATTTTTTGGTTGAACGAGGGAGGGAAGGACGGAGCATTCCGAGGGGCACACACCAATTTAACGAAGGGACAGGTGGAGAAGGGAAGATGTGGAGCACTTGTCATAACAACTAAGGTAGAGGACAATTACTTTCATGGGACTACACAGTAGCCTTGAAGGCACTGCAGAATTGATCCCCAATGCAGGTGAATGCATCACAGTACACACTTAAGACAGTTGTCCATTGAAGGTATGGGTCAACTGACTCCTGTAAGGTCTTTGTTGCAGTAGGAGGAATCCTCTGCCCCACTGATGTGAAATGAGTGGTAGAAGATGAGGTCACAGTAGATGAGGTGCCTCTATGTCCCATGAAATGAATTGCCTTTCTGAGGGTAGTCGGGTGGAAAGTCTGGGTGTGGTGGTGCATGGAGGTACACATCCTCCTCTTCCTCCTGCAGTTCATCTGCTGCAGTACCCCTGTTCCCTTCTCCAGGTCCTCCAGGTGGTTGTGGTGATGGGGGAGGGATGGCCATGACTGATGCCATTTTGCCATTTTAGAGCTCTCCAGCTTCCAAAATGCAGCTCCAAAATGTTAGGTATTTTTCTGTCCTCTGCCAGTTTGAGAATGATTATGAGAAATGGGAGGGTCCTCTTGGAGGAACCGTCTACAGTCTTTCCTCCTGTCTGTGAACTTCAGAGACCAAAAAGAGCATTAAAAGTTGTGAACTGTTCAGAGAACAACAAAGAATGATAGTAGCTGTTGTGGAAGGGTAAAGTGTCAACTTGAGAGTTGGTAAAGTGGGCACAAATTGGATTTCAAGATGTCCACAAAGAGCAGACAACAATCACAGACATGCCATTGGGCTGAATGTTAGCACACCCGTGTGATTTTGCACAGGTGCACTGCAATGACCACGGATGAGACCTGATGTTTGCAAATTAATTAAAAGTCCATCACACCATTGCAGACACATTCATAGATCGCAAATGTATTCACAGCCGGGAGACATCATTCGGGTCCACTATCGGGGCAGAAACAGCACTCTGACATTCGTGAACTAACTAAAAGTGCTTCATGCCATTGCAGACAGGTTTGTTGATCACAAATGTCAGTGCAGCTGGAAGACGTCATTCAGGCACTCTATCAGGGCCACGACCGAGCTCTGGCATTCGCAAACATATTGAAAGTGCGTAAATGTCACTGCTGACATATCATTCTATTCGCAAACATCGGCACGCCACATAAAATGATTACATGTAATCGCGCTGACACAAACATCTATTTAGTCTGCAGACTTCAAATTGTGGGTTAAAAAATAGTGAACACATATTTACATGATATTTCAATTCATATACATTTTGGTAGGGAGGGAGAATCACTGTGTGATACATAAATAGGGGAATCTTGGAGTCGTATATGTTCATGATTGGGTGAATCAGGGATACAAATCTCAGCAAACCGTTTATCACTAATATCTTCTTGCAATGATTCGGGTGATTTATGGGGGAAATGGTCAGAGCTACAAGTAGGGCAATGAAAATCAATATTTCGAATGCTAAGATTTATTTACATATCTATATAGTTCTGTAATGTAATTTGTAATTTAGATTAATCTGTGCACATAATTTCTTCATCCTACTTTTAATATTGTGTATTGTGTTTAATAAGTGTTTCTCTACTTTTCCCTCATGATTAGTTTCTTCGTCTTGATTGTGAGGTATAAGAGATATTTAATGGATTGAGTGAAATAGTTTATGTATACATAACAGAATATAATTGTTTTGTAAAATATGAAATCATTTAGTATGTTGTTCTATCTTCTTTTGGGAAATATAGCTCTAGCCATTCCAGCATGCTTGCCATTTATATTATAATATATAATGTTTATATTTAGTTATATAACATTTTCACACACTTATTGCAATTACATACTGCATGTTTATAAATGAAATTCAAAGTTATTATTTATTTGCTAAAGTTTTTATATGATTTTCCCCACTGCAACCAATGTTGTGCTTCAGAGCCTGTCAGGTGTTAAAGTGAATTGTTTATATAGGGTACACAGTTTTTTTTCAATATGTGGTACAATCCATAATATTGTGTTATCATTTTGAAAAAAGTATTTCATTTTCCAAAGTTACAAGGGATGTAAAACATGCTTGTATTCATTGTTTACATTGTTGCTCTATGCACCATGTTTCCATTGAACCAATAAATCGTATATTGTCTCCCCTTGTGATTTTTGAAAATATTTATGCCATCTGTCCCCAGGTACGTCACTTGTGATGTCATCTTTGATGTCCTGGGTGTTAGTTTTAGCAGTGCACGGTGGTGGCTCAAGTTATGGTTGCTTAGCTTACCATAACTGGCTAATTGCTGAGGTTTTTCGATTTTACTTGTAACCGTAATATCCCCTTAACAAAGTTTTTCCACTAAATTTGATAGATTTTTATTAGTGCAATTTAACCATAATGTCCCTTTAACATTGTTTTTTCACTGAATTTCATAGGTTTTTACCAGGATACCCTTAATTTGACTACCACGGACTATGCGACTGTCCGCGGATCTTGGGCAGCATTCATACTGGCCAAAAGTACAGGGGTTACTGTACATTGTTGTAGCATGCAGCAAATAAACAGAAGATATTTAAAGGACAACACATATATGTACCACAATAAAAAATGAAATACATCTGCAAACTCTGTACTTATGAAACCTGAAGTACAATTACATAGGTTGTGTAACATAGTGGAATGCACCAAGCACAAAAGTGACCTATGCATCTAACAATATTACCTCAGTGCTGCTTTACTTATACTATCAGAAGCAACTGTCACAAGCAAGTCCAACCTAGTAAGACGAAACCCATACAAAAAGTAGTAAGTACACCATATTTCTTCTTGTAACATTGGACTTTGTTTTATGTACATGACTTGTATGAAGTATTGTTTTCTTCACACAGAAATGGAAAGCTGTAAAGACTGGAGTGGGGTAGCTGCACTCTGTATATGGCAGAATCGAAGCACAGAGCACCCTAGCCAAGATTCTCTATGTGGTAAAACATGGACAAGCAATTAAAGCTTAAGCTCTCAGGAGGTGATGCAGGTTGGTTCTTAAGTACTGTGTAGGCCCCAAGCACCCACACACTATGCTAGTGATAACGCAGTATTTATATAAATAATGTTCAAGTTATATACACAATCACAATAACACACTTTGAACTCTGGCAATACTATAATGGCAAATATAAAAAGGTCTACGTGGTACCACTCTTAAATATTGATTCCTTTGAAATGCATCAACTGCTAACAGCTCAAATGTCATACAAATAACATTGTAAGATGAATAAATGATAGACCACAGAAAGAAAGCAAGTTAAATCAAACCATGGCAGAACAGTCTATGCCACTACCATGAGACTGTTCTGTGTGAGGATCCCCCCACCTGGGCAACCTGTAAATAAAGACCAGTCCAGGTGAGCTTAATATAGTCTCAATAACTTCTAAAGGGTCTATGACCCCAATGTACCTGGTTTCGTAGAGTTCTTCGATGAGTCGTGGAGGGGCCCTTCTTGAGTGAACTCCGTTTAAAGCAGGAGCATCGTGATGTTGAGATTCTGTGAAGAAAAAGGGTGAACACTGTTGCTGCAGCAGCAGCTTCAGTTCTTTCAGTGCTTGTTGATGATTGGTCAAAAACGTCCTGCAAGCTGAGGCATGCGGGGCACCTCCATGATGAGTGTTCGTATCCGCAAAGAGTTACTGAAGAACTTTGCCCCAGCAAGGGCGTCAGGTCGTCAGCAGCTGGCGTCAGCGATCGGGATGTGAACACTGCAGGCTTTTGGAGCTTCGTCAGCATCTCTGAGGTCTTCAGGTGGTGGGGAAATCCACCGGCGAATTCTCCTCGGTTGTCGACCATCTTGACTTACTCCAGCCGGACAAAGTGGTTGACGATGATGAGCAAGGGAGTCCTTGGTTCAAATGTCTTAGGCACTGGAGCATTTTGGCTCCGGTCTTTGAGCAGCACGACGTCAAGTATTCTGAGCAACACACTTCGACAGGCTTCCAGTGGTTATAGCAAACCTGTGAACACTGGTCAACGATGATGGACGGATGTCCAGGTGCTTCACTTTGGATTCCTCATCGGCCCCGTGCTCCATTCAGCAACCTTTCGGCAAAGATCAGCTGTTGCACGATAGTCCCTTGTAGCTCGGGAAGAGGTGTCCTAGCCAGGTCCTCTCTTGGACCAGTTTTGTGAAGGTACAGCAGCTTTCAGATTGCGTTGAAGGGAAACAGCAGTTAACCTTCTTCTTCCTGCCCGGCTTCGAGAGTAAGTATCAAGTATCGACTTCAGCTTCTCAACAATTTCCATCAGTGGGAGGACCCCAGATATACTGTTTGGTCTCTTATTCACTCTTCTGGGTCACACTCAGGCAACCAATCATTCAGAGGGGCATTCATGCAGCGGCGGGCAGCCAATCAGGCGCAGAGTGCATCCAGGCCATTCTTCTCCATCCAGACACTCACAAAACGGAATGTGGATTCATACAAGCACCCAGCCATTCAGCACGCCACACTGCATTCATAACAGTTTCAGGCAGGGCTGTCTCAGTCTTTATGTCACTCACTAGATACTAGACACCCATAACATGAAATGCATATTCGTCACACACTCCATTCACCAAGGTCCCACCCTATAGACGTACCCATAACATATAGACCATGGGAAGGCTCCAGCCAGTCTGGCCTGGACTTCCCCACACTACCATATATGGAACATCCACCCAACAGCCAGTCAGGGGAAAGGACAGTCAGGGATTCCCAGGATTTTGGGAAAACAATTTAACAGGCAATAGAAAGCAAGAGGCCACAAGGGCCATCTTGTCTCCTATCAGGAATCAACTGATTCCAATGGCAGGGCCTGTGTATTCCAAAATGGAGGATAATCAGAGCACCTGTCAAATTCAGCATGGAGTGGGCCATGCACAGGTGCCAAAAAACATACCCTAGGACTACAGGGTTGTACCCCCACCCATGAGTGCCATAAGGGTATCCCAAGGGTATGTTCACCATGAACAAAAAGAGGAAGAGCAGCACTGCCAGGAGTCCCACATGGGAATGCAAGAAAAAATTACTCTGGAGTTTGGAAACATATCCATGACTTTCCCAAGTGCCTCCTTCATCGCAAACTGCAGTGAAATTCCGGTAACATGGCCTAAACTGTTCCCTCAACAATTAACAACAATAATGGCGGGATGATGGCGCGTCACCAAAGTGGCACAAAGTAGAAGCAAGTCAACCCACTTCATGCTGTGTACTCCATACCACTACACATCAACATGTTCAAATCCAAGATGTGCAGCCACTCCACACTGCTCTGCATACAGCTGCAATCAATGGGTCCACAAGTCCACCTAAATCCACACACTCTGCCTCCCGAAAGTCAAAGCCATAGCCATCTGCACTCTAAGCAAACAGACCTGCCACACTCTCTCCTTGCATACCACACCCAGGAAACCTTATTGGCCAATCCCCTGGCCTCTACAGTCCCATTTTCATGCCTGGCATTCTCAATTTAAGGGGGTGGGGAAAGAAATGTAACCCAGGGTAGAAGAATTAATTTGTAGTGGTGGCTCTGAAAAGAGCCTTTTTTTAAGGTGCTTGTAAACAAACACCTTTTGTTTTGTATTTTTTTGGCCTTTTCTTTTCTTCCTGACAGGCTTAAATGAACCTCTTCAAAGCAACCATTACATTTTAAAGGAAAATGGCATTTCCAATGTTGGATAAAAAGGCCATCTGCAGTGAAAAAGTTCACACTCATAGAATTAATGTTCTCATTGTGGAAAGAGAACATTCAAGCACTATGCAAAAATGAAGACACACATCTGTTTACAAGACACCTTCCGGCATCTTGCTGAGGACAGACTACATTGGGGTTGTTCCATACTGCTCTAGGTGGTATGTGCGAGAAACCCACCTTGGCACTGGGAAAAAGCAGCATCAGTGCCTTCACCAAGTCCTTCAGTGTAATGAGCAATCTTACAGCACTGATATAATCCAAATGCACTCATCCACAGCGCACCACTTCAACATCAGGAGTACTGAAAGTGGCTATATCTCTGCAAAGTACAAGCACTCCTTTCGAATTGCAGCCAGGCACACCACACCACCATACCTTCACTCCTTGAAATCCAAGATTGGCAGAAATGCGACTTCCTTCTGCATACCTCTGCAGATCACTCACAAAGGAATCTCCCATCATCCACACACTAACTATCTCCATCTCTCCAATAACAGCCCTCTTCACTAAACACAGAAATGAAAAAGGTATCTCCCTCTCTTCCTATAAAGTACAACCTGAACACCTGATTGGCTAATCCCCAGAGTCCCATTTCCATGCCAGGTATGCTAAGAAGACCAGATGTTGCATGCCCTTTCTGCGGACGACCGTGTGTCTACAGACTGTAACATACGGGCTGCCCTTCTTCCCTTTCCACTTCACTCTTTGCAGCACTCCCTCATTGGCTACTGTTAAGCAGTAACACACCCATTCACCAATCACATCCAAGAACTCTACATCTAACTCTGTCATCACAGTTCAACACTTCAAATGTACTGTCTAACACTCAGAGTACAGGTCTTTTGTTATTCCAAAGCACCTACATCAAAAACTACTGTAAGACTCTCCAAGATTTCTACTTCCAAATTAATTTTGTACAGTACATTTCAAACTCTTTTACAAATGCATCTGAATTGGGTTCCTGCCACTTACCCTGCATAACCTACTCAATAATCACACTCTCATTTATGCCATCTCCTGACATCAAGTGGCAGTTACTTACAATGTTGTGTGCTTTCAAGGTTGTCTTTTAATGCCCACTTTCATAACAGTTTCAAACCACATATCAAAATTTTAGCAGCACTCTGTGATATTTTTGTGAAAAAAGAAAACCACATTGGGAACATTTTCACAGCATGTTCAAGTGCCAGATCATATGTGAAACTTGAATATATTACCATGACATGCATGCTTGCCCATATCACCCATTCTAATGTGCAAAGTCTTATTTTCTTCATTCATTCTGTCACTTTTAAAACCACTTCTCCCACTAACACACCTGCAGTAAAACTCCCACAATGCACACATAAAACAAAAAGTGCATGTATGTTACCACTAACCTCAAAACTAACTATAAACTCAACCTTAGACCTAGCCACCTAATGTTGTCTCCACCACTGCCCATCTTGAACACGAATACCCTTCAGCTCAATAACCATAAGCCTAAAGTTTGTAACAACTCTGACAAACCTATCTGAGTCAACAAAGCAGCTGAGGCCCCCTCCCTCAAAGGAGCGCTTCTCAACGCAAGATCACTAGTCGCACATGCTACCGATATTGCCGACTTAATCACTGAAGGGAACTTGGATTTCCTCGCAATTACGGAACATGGCTGCATAATGCAGCAGGACCTGCTGTTATGCTAGCTATCCCTGATGGCTATACCATAGTCAGACAAGACCGAGATAATGCCCGAGGTGGCGGCATTGCGATTATCTCTAAATCTACTCTTGGCCTTAGACTAGCCCCTACCCATCTATCACAATCATGTGAAGTTCTCACTGCCAAAATCCAGATAAATAACTTGCAATCCCTTACTATGCACCTAATATATAGACCACCGTGCCCTCTTGGTACCTTTGAGGAAGATTTGCATAACATAATTATGAATAACCTTAAACCTGCCTCGCAACTACTCCTATTAGGAGACTTTAACCTAGGTTTTAATGGCCAAATGGATAAAAATGCAACCGACATAGCCTACACTATCAACGCATTAGGCCTCACCCAAAAAGTCAATAAACCTACCCACCTTAAAGGGAGAATACTGGACTGGATAGTGGACCTTAACACTCAACGCACTACCAGAAAATGTTGATCCTAGCATCCTAGTTCAGGAATTTAACAACATTATGCTCACCACACTGGATAAAATTGCCCCTGTCAAACTTAGACCTGGCAAACCAATAGTCCATTTAAACAAATGGTTCACTCCACAACTTAAAGACCTTCGCACCTTAAAGAATAAAAGTGAAACTAATTGGAGACTTTGCCCCTCTAGTGAGAACAAAGCTAAATTAACCTCACTTTCCTCACACTAAAAGAAGGAAATTTGCTGGGAAAACGTAATTCCTACAACAAGCGTATTGCTAACTCTAACCCGAGCATGAAAGAACTCTTTTCTATAATCAAAGAACTAGAGTCCCCAATTGCTATACCTGATGTCTGTACCAAGGACAAAACCTGGTGTACAGACATCCAACATGCCTTAGCTAATAAAATGAATACACTCCAGAATAAAATTCAACAAAAAAAGAAGTACTGAACTTACAGCACTCGCCCAATACCCTCTTGCCCAACGATTCACCATCGGCACACAATACTACCTTCCATTTTTCTAAAATGTCTATCCTGGAGGTAGAAAAAAATATCCTATCACTGAAGCCTCCGAACTTCAAAGGCGATATTTGCCCAGCTCAATTAATAAAAGATGCTGCCAGAGAACTCTCCCCATTCATAACTAAACTGATAAATGCCTCATTTGCCACAGGTACCATACCTGCTAACCTCAAACAATCTTGGCGGCTACCCATCCTCAAGAAACAGACACTAGATCCTCTTATTCCCACCAACTACCAGCCCATCACTACGGTCCCATTTCTACTAAAAATATTGGATAAAGCTGCATACATCCAAATTCAAAAACACCTGGAACTGCACAAACTTTTAGGCAATAGGCAATCTGGTTTCCGTCCACTACACGGAACAGAGACAGCCTTAATTGACCTAAAGTCCCAAATAGACAAGCAGAGAGACAAAGGAAGGACAGTACTCCTGCTCCTACTCCTACTTGTTCTTTCTGCCGCATTTGATTTGGTCAATCACAAGGTCTTATGCCGGCACCTTCACTCTGCA
Organism: Ambystoma mexicanum; assembly: GCF_040938575.1. NCBI lineage: Eukaryota > Metazoa > Chordata > Amphibia > Caudata > Ambystomatidae > Ambystoma > Ambystoma mexicanum. The sequence continues at coordinate 800,748,354 of NC_090924.1, read as the reverse complement.
GCCCACTTCTCCACAGGTGCCATCAAATGGATTGAGTCCTTCCTGAGTGAGAGAACCATGAGAGTCTTCTCCCGCTCAGCAGCTGCCGACCCAATACCCATCCTATGCGGTGTTCCCCAAGGGTCTTGTGTTTCGCCTACCCTCTACAATATCTTCACTAAGCCACTGTTCGACGATCTGGACCAGCTGGGTATCACCTACACTAACTATGCAGATGATACTCAGATTCTCCTCCCACTTTCTGGGGATTACAGTATGGACATGGGTTTAGTGAACAAAGTTTACCTTATCATCCAAGCATGGATGGCCACTCATGGCCTGTGTTTGAACGATGATAAGACTGAACTTATAATTTTGGGTTCGCAGGCTAATATTAAAAAACTAGGCCAAGTATTCTCCTCATTTAATATTGACGGGAACACCATCCAAGTCTCCAAGGAAATAAAAACCCTTGGATTCTACCTAGACTCTACACTGTCCTTCGATAAACAGGTCAAATCCCTCGCCTCTGCCACGGCTTACACCTGCAAGCTACTTAGAGCTGGTAAGCCGTTCCTCTCTAGAATTGACTATTGTAATGCCCTATACAGTGGTGCCAATAAATCTACCATCCAAAAGCTCCAAACACTACAGAATAATGCACTAAGAGCAGCCCTAGGCATAAACAAGAAAACTCTCATCTCTTCCTTGAGACACCAACATAAATGGTTATCCACATCCAACAAAATACAACTAAAAATGCTTTCCTTGACCTACAAAGCCCTTAATAATGCAGCCCCCAGTTACCTTATAGATAAACTCCAGAGAAGAACCTCTTGCAGACCTCCCAGAACTGGCAATGCTAACTGACTACACCCAAATATAAGCTCACTACTATTGGGGGCAACAGCTTAACTGTAAAGGCAGCTAAATTCTGGAACTCACTGCCTCAGGAGCTGAGAGTGGACCAACTGTACCTACATTTCAGGAAAAACATAATAAAACACATCATTGCTACTGACCCTTAGTCTCCCTTTACCCACTGGGAACCTGTCCACTTCCAAAGAGACATGGTCATCCTGCATTAATAGTGTACTACTGCGCTAACTCTGAAGACCTTGCGATCTACTTGGAAGCCTAAGTGCTTTACGAAGGGCCCCACTTTTGCACGCATATCTTTTTGTACAGTGCCTATTGTTTATTTATGTAACTACATTGGCTACTCTTTGTCTTCGCCCTATTTTGTAAATTGTATATATCCTGTAATCATGCAAAACTGTATATTTTGTAACCTTGTAAATACTGTATCCTGTGTATACTCGTAACTTTTGTAAGCTTTGCATTTCCATAATGTTGCGCCCTTTTACCCACGAGTCTGGTGCGCCTAACAAATGAATAAACAAAACGAAACAACACAAAACCAAAGCATGCTAGGGACAGGAATTGCAACATTTAAAAAATGCACTGCATTTCCAACTACTCATTTCAGCACCATTTGAAGGAAACAACATAAATTCATGTGTACATTAACAACAGTGCTGTCTGTACATTTTAATAAATAAATAAAAGGAGCAAGAAAGGATTTCTCCAACACACTGCATTAGGACTCATGTAGCAAGCATCCATGTATGGGAAAATTAATAAAATTGTACACACAAACATTCTTCTTTCTAATCTGTACATCTTTCTTGGCTTCTGCCTTTTTCTCAGCCTACTAAGACTTGTACTACACCATTTCCTCTACAAATAGTACAAAAGCAGCTCTCAAACTGCAGCACAATAGGGCTTACTTATCAGTGGACCACCGACCCTAATACCAACGATGCTGATGCTCCCAAGTCCCCATTTCTATACAGTGCTGTACAATTGCACGGACATATAAACTAATGTTTTCCAACTCCTGACTTTCCAGGCTAACATGGCCTCTAATATCCTATTGACACTGGTAATCTTGCTGCCAAACAAGTATTAGGAATCTGGTGGCAACCCATCTGCACCAACAGCAGTGTTACAACCACACTTCTAATCACGTGAATTGTTACTAACTCTTCTTTCCAACAAATCCTCCTACAGTGTAAAAGAATCTGTTCTCCTACTATAATTGTTTTGCCATTACCACACATTCCCACTTATTTTCTTCTTTCATAATTGCAGTGAAGAACAGCCTCTTGAAAGACAGAAACATCTCTAATAGAACATACAACCCAGAAGAAAACTACTCTTGACATCCAACAAAGTAAGTGCAGTATTGTAGTAGTATTCTTTCTGTTACTCATACAGTGCAGTTTTGTTGTATAGTAGCCTACAAAATTCTATCCAATCCAACAGCATTTCCTCCACTCTTACTCATTGCACCTCATCAGGTGCACTCTTTGTATTCTCATCTAAACAACAGTATCGTAACACCCACTATTATCGTGAAAACATTGTGATGTACTTACTTACCTTCCCAACCAGAACCAACAGCCAATTGCACAGTCACACACCCGTCGATTTATGCCTGCCCTGATATTCATACACTCATGCACAGTGCACGCAAATACATTGCACACGATTAAAACCCACCCTTTCCTTTTTTCTCCAACAGACAGAAGAGAATGCCTAACAAAAAGCAACTCCATAGAAAACAATGCAAAAATAGAGTGGATACAACTAAAAACATGCAAAATTATCATCCACATCTAGCAGAGTTTGTAGAAAATATTCAAACTAAACAGCTAATACAATCACTGAAAGAAACTGAACCAGCTAGCAGGAAAGAATGTATGGCCCCCTTGCAAAAATTAAAAATAAAAATAAATGTAATAAGAAGAATAAAACCACCAGTAATGCTAGCACTGCATCTACCAATGTTAATCTAGCCACAATTAAGCATTCCAAAAAATTCATTTTACAAAAAGAATTCCAGCACAGAGTACTTCAGAATCTTATAAAAACAGCAGAGAAATCACGCTCAACGCTTAAAACTTACACCAGAAAGTGAATTCTGGAAGCTCTCATTGACTGTGCAATGCTCCTTAAAAGAAAACTGTTTATATTAATTTTAATCAGAATGAAACTATTAACAAAATTAATCAGTAAACTACAATAATTACTTTGCAACATGTGCAATATCAACATAGATACCTTTGCAAACAACTGTGCAGGTGAGTGGATTCACGCAACCAGCACAGAGCCATATTGCAATGAAGAGGCATACAAACAAGAGAAGACAAACTCAATTGCCATACATACCAGCGGCCGAGGGTATGAAATGGTAGACACAACCATTATGGCAGAAGAAACCCTCATTGAAAGAATGTCCCCAACAAACTTACAATCAACTCTCCATTCCAATGAACCAATCCGTCCCGTCTACAAATGGCCCTGCATCTCAATGTGCAACATATGAAGACAATCCTTCAAATCTTTACGCCAATTCCTCAATCACTATGTGAAAGTGAAAGACAAAATAAGAATAAAAACTTAGCAAATCATGGAAGCCTGTCCAGTGTGCAATTGTACAGGTCTGCAAGGACATTCATTAGCCTGCATTTCAAGACCTGCTTGCAAAAGCACCTTCCACCACAGCAAAATGTTAGCGACACACCACTACTATAGAGAATCTTGTCCAGAGACTGTAATATGCAAAATGTCTTGCTTTAGAACTGGAAAATTTCAATAATATTCTCCTATAACGCAGAGTCAAAGAACTCCTTGAAGAAATAGACCACATACAAAGCAAATATTTTGGAATGGAAGATCACTTAGAAAATCCTGCATCTTTAGAAAACAGTAGCGAAAACCTTACAATGTCAACCTTCTAGTACACACATACAAAAGAGAAAAAGGACATTTTAAATGCACATCTGATGAAGTACCAAACCAAGTGTGTGTATGTTGTCGGAGAAGATTGTATACAAAGAGCAACAAAACTGTAGATATACCGTACCAAATAGAAGACAATGAGAAATCCCAATGGTTCCAATTAGCTCTCTATCTCATAGCAGAAAACAAATACCCCTCAATACTTTGCACTATTACAATACATAGCTTGATAACAACCAAATGCCTTCACAGGCTATCACTAATAACTTGGAAATATTCCCACTTCCAAAACCTCTCCAACAGTTTAATTTATATGAGAGCATTATAATCCAAACAGTATACCCATTTCAAGCTATAATATGCCTTCAACCTAAAACAGCCACGTTGCCTCCTTCTGAATTACTGAAAGGCATTTGTGGCAAAGTAGTTTATTTTCCATTAAGTCTTAAAGAAAATGTAGACACTCTAGGAGTGCAACGGCCAATAGATCAATCGTTGATTATACTAGTGAATGGTGTACCTATGAATGAAAACAAAATTTGGAATCATCTAGCAGACTTAAACAAAGTTAGAGAAGCCCTACAATACCTTAAAGAGAACAATGAGTACTACAAAGAAATAAACATTGAACAAAACCTAAGGGAAACCACCAAAATAATTCAGGATTCCTCAGTAACTGGGCAGTTTCAACTTGTCGATCCTATTACAGCATCCAATATTTTAGACTAGTATACAATTCACCCACTGCACTCCAAAGACACCATAGATGATGCACTAGAAACATATCAAATGCGGCAAGCCAAAGGATCTCCAATCAGCTTATGGGGGAAAAACTGTAGAAGCACAAGCCTTTTCTCTACTCTTTCCTAATGGAAAAGGGGGAAAGTATGATGAAAGATGCACACAAATAACAGCATCAGAATACCGCTCTTTACGAATGTATTCTGAAGACCCTAGATTCAGACAAAACATTAAACAGGTTCCAGTTTTTTAAACAAGTCTGCTACCAAACTACCTCAAATGGTAAAAGACAAAGATGCTGTGTTGCAGTCAAGTATCACAAATCTCTTTGCAAACTTGCGTGGTACAAAATAGTACTGGTTTCATCATCATGCTGATGTACAGTGTATGCTACGGAGCCTTGGCCAACCCATATGGTTTGTCACTTTGAGTTGTGCAGAATATGCATGGGAGGACTTGCAGGACTTCCTCCGCATATCAAATCAAAACAAAGGAAGGATGGACATAAAAACTCCAGGAGAACTCTGCTTTCTTGACCGTGTAAATGTATCTAAATACTTTCACCACCTCTTTATTGCCATGCTGCACTTCATCCATAAGAAAACAAGTCCTCCCCTCAGAGAAGTGCAACACTTTTTTGGGAGAAAAGAATATCAATCCAGAGGAGCAGCACACATCCACATGCTTTTGTGGATAAAAGATGCTCCTAAATTTGATCAGGACAGTGATGCCGCTGTTTTGCAGTTCATTCACAAATATGTAACCTGCGACATTCCTTCAGAAAGCACACATAGTGAGCTGCATACACAAATGTTACGCTTCCAAAGACAGAAATGTGGCAAATATTGTCAATGCAGATATAATAACAAATCAAATACTACACCAAATGCTGCTCTGGTTTCTTTAGACTAGTTTCAGAAAAAGGGCAAGTAAAGAGCTTCATGTCTTTTGTTAGACACAGTGTGAAAGGCAAATCGCCTAAAAACACATACTGTATTAAAAGAACATCAATGATTACAATGCAATCATTGCCCTCTTGTGGAATGCAAACATAGATATACAGTACATTACAGACAATTCTACTGTTGTTGCACGATATGTCACAGTTTACCTAACCAAAGCTGAGAAAACAGAGCTAAAAGACCTCTGCGATGACATATCATCTGACAAATCACTGTCACAAAAATGTTACAGCTTTGGGATCAAAATGCTCTCCCATAGAGAATGTTGATGTTATGAAGCTCCAGACTGTTTAACATGCACAGCCTTATATAGAAAATCGGAAAACATAGTCTGGCTAAGCCTTGGTCCTGCTGCATCCAGAAAAAGAGTGCTGAAATCATACCAAGACATAGAAACAATAGCCATAAAATGATCCCAACAGCCAGAACAATGTATTGGACATACACTGCCCAACCAGAAGAAGTGCTTTGGAAAACATGTGCCTATGCCATATAGCCCAAAATGTCTCGTACAAGAATAATATTAAACCAGATGAAAAGAAAAAGGTAAATACATAGTCAAAACTTGTGGAGGCAGCCTTGTTAAACGTACCACACCCAGCCTAATTAATCATATAAAGCTATCATTTAAAATGCCTCAACATAGAGAACTATAGTATATGTCCCTAATACAACTTTTTAAACGTTGGAGAAAAGAAGAAGATTTATTAGGCACCCACGACTCCTTTGAACATGCTTTCACTGCAAATGAAAGCAGTATAGCAAATACTCATTTCAATCAGTACAAACATGTTGAACGCCAACATGAGGAAGAAGTTCAAGCACAACTAAATGGACACTCCTGAGGGTGGTTAACCTTCTCTAACAGGAAGCAGAGAGCCACACATAGTAAAATAAGCAGAATTAGCCATGACAGAAGTAGAAAACACCATCTGTCAATATGAGGAATTAGAAGAAATCTTTGCTCTGCTGAAATAACAACTCAATGATGGGCAACGTAGCATTTTCCTAGAAGTAACTAAAGAAATTGAAAAATGGTTTGCAGCATGAAAGTAACACTTGAAGCTGTGAAAATGATAAACCTGTAATCCTGTATGTAAGTAGTGAAGCTGGTTCAGATAAAACATTCTAAATAAAAATCATCAGCAAATTCCTCTACAAATTAACAAACAACAAGCTTTCAGCTGTTGTAACAGCCCCCACATGTTTAGCCCTACAACATAGAAGATGTTACTTTACACTGACTGCTGCTCCTTCCAGTATAACACCAAAACAAACTTTCAACAGAAGCTGCTATGGAGCTACGCAGAATTTTGAAACAAATGAAAATGCTCCTAAAAGATGAGGTGAGCATAATTGCAAGAGGTCCTTGAAACGAACTACAAATGACTCTTTGTAGGCAAATACGTTATTGTGTTCGGATATCTCCTACAATTGACACCAGTGAAAGGTGAACATATTTTTAAAACCTTAGGACACAAACAGCGCCGTAAAACACTTGGCAGCATAGGAAATGTAAATCTCTGGCAACATTTCCAATACAGAGAACTAACTCAAAACATGCGTCAGTCTGCAGACCTCACACATGCTAACATTTTAAAAAGCATTTGGATTGGTCTTCTTTCTAAGGATACACGCTCTATCTTAAATAGTAGACTCATCCATGAGCTATATAGGCATGATACATCTGCTCCTGATGTCATGGAACAATTATCACACAGCAATGTGAAATGTATGTCCTTAATGCCAACCCTAGAAAGCTGTACGCAATTCAATGAGACAATGTTAAAAAAGAAAATGCATCCAACAGTGCATATTTACTCCACAGACAAACTGGAACTGTACGGCATGCCACTCCGTATGTGTCAACAAGCACCAATACGACTGAATAGCTTAGAAAACTATCTCCAATACTGCTGGTCGGGAGAAAATCTTAACATTGCGTTTAAACTGTAAAACAATTCTGAAACGTAACCTTAACTTGGAACAAGATTTAGTTAATAGAGCACTTGGAACAGTAGTTTGCTCACAGACATATCCACGTGACAACAACATTCAGTTTGTCAACATCCACTTTGACAAACTTTCAGAAATTAAAAGGAAAGGATGCTCAACAGCGCAATATCTTCTTTTCAAACACATGTATGTACGCAGAGCACAGTTTTCTCTATCTCTTGCATACGCAGTCACTATTCACGAATTGCAACGTCTAACCCTAGATCAGGCATTGATTGACTTTGGCAGCACTGTCTTTAAGGAAGGTATGAGTTAAGTAGTACTGTCATGTCTATGTACACAGGAAGGACTATTTCTAGTCAATTTTGATACAAACAAAATCAAGGCTGACATTCCTTGCATCGTGGAGTACAATAGACTACGTGCACTCTACACACCCATCTCGATATGTACCCTGTTCCTCAAAAAGGAAAACTTGTTAAAAGAAAAGTTATGCAAACAGAATGTATAAGAGATCTCCAACAGTACCACCAAAGAAAGTGAAAGCAGCTGCTACTTCATCAAGTAGCTCAGCCATAAAACTATTTAGTGCAAATACAAGTACACATCCAACAGCACAAACAAAGAGAAATATGTCTTCTAACAAAACAAATGGAGGTCCAGCAAATAGAACAGACACAGAACTCACTAGTCAATTTAAATCTTCCAACACAACTATTGTAAATTGCAATGCACATGTAGCAATCAATGTTCTGTTCCAATTGCCACCAATTGTCCAAAACATTTACTTGAACGGCACACAAGTCCTATTTTAGGTCTTTGCCTTTTTATCAGCTACCTGTGTTTTTAGCATTGAACTTAATTACATCTGTATTGTGGTGCCAGGAAGCCGAACGCTATATATTGACCACAGAATTGATGAAAAATTAGGCATGCACTGTGCATTTTTCTTTACTGTTTTAAAAGGAGTGTTTCAATAGTTTTGTCTAATGTATTGTATCAAATATGATACCAAAACTAGAATCGATTTTGCATTACGTAATATTTGGTACAGACATTATTAATCAATATATTTTGACACTCCAAGATGTCTGACACATGTCTGGCGAATAGATGTTTGTTCCGTAGAGTGCATGAGGAACTCCTCAGTCACCACAGAGTTATAACAATATACTAAAGTCCTATTTCCATGTTGTTTCCCTTGTATGTGATCAAGCGGGTTGCTAACCGCGAAACGTGTTATTGCCTGATTTTCCCTGTCCGCGGCATACTCAATAAACTAATTTATTGCTATGGAACTTCTGGTGCATCATTTCAAGCAGATCGGAAGATTGTTTCCCGCTCTGCTGCTCTGAGGAGTGCAGTCTGCCAGCGTACCACAGTACGAAGTCTTTTCATCTTTCACACATATTCACACCGAGGAGGAAGGCGTTGGACTACACACCCACTGACGATATGAAGCGTAGTTAAGCTTTCCATTTCATCTTTGAAAAATGTATTCTGCACTCTGGATGACCTGGTGGAATTTCACGTTGAAGAGTGCCACGGGCTGCGCTGACTGCCAGATGAATTGTGGGCGGATGTTTTCCTCTCATCAGAGGGTGGAGGGACAAGCTGTTGCCACGGTAAGCTTGGCCCACACAGCCGATGCACGTACTTTCACTCTTTACGGTCATCCGTTTCAGCATAAACACGTACCCACCACAGAGGGGCGAAGGTGTTTGAGGAGCGGACATTGTTCCAAGTTGAATATACACCACATTCCACTGTGTTCATTAACATGACGTAACAAGTGGACAGGAAAAATGCTTGTATAGAACAGGCTGCTACTTTGTTCAGTGAAACACAATTCCTTAGTAATAACACCAGCAAAATGACAATTCCCCAGGATGTCACACCAAACAATGAAGTGAAGCTACTGAGAGAATTAGAAAAATTACAGGAGAGAGAGATCAGCAAATGGTGGGAGGAACACTCACTTCAGAATTATATAGATGCAGGTAGATTTCCCAGAGGTCTGCACATTTTAACTACACCATCGTTTGAAGATCAAGACCCCACCAAGTTACAACTATGGGGTGAATCCAATAATACTTGATCATTTACATTCCTGAATATTCTTATTAAATATGCACACACAGATAGACATAAAATCTTGCAAAGGATAGTTGGAGGATCAATTGTTGCTAAATACCCCCAAGGTCTACTGATTCGAACAAACATGGAGAAGGGCTATACAACTTTTGAAGATGACATTAAACTGAAGAAAGAACGATAGTTTATTTGAGATAAAGATGATTATGACAAGGGACCTGTGTATAAATGTGCACACTCTGACTCAAAAACAGTGTCAAAATCAACATGGAAACACAAGATATGTCAGTGGTTAACCTCTCTTCTTATACCTTTACTCTAGAACAGATTAAGGTATTAAAATTAGGTCTCAATTACTGCCCTACAATCCAATATGACTATGCGCAAACAAGAATTGACTTTGATAAGTTTATGTAGAAGGTAAGACGCAAGAAATTCTTTGCCATCAATCTGCCAAACCTTCAACATAAGGAGTCACTGCTTGAGGACACAGCTATGGCCATTGAAGAAATGCAGATCCTAGTGGATTTAGTACATTTAGAATCAGGACATCAGACTTAAGAAGGCATCAGTGAAGAAGAGTGGAATTCACTGGATATTCACATCGATTGGCCCGTAAAAAGTTAGCTTAAATTAAAATCTAGGTTCAATCCTATTTTCCGACAGGAAGGCCACATGGAAGCATTTCAGGACCTTGTTATTCATCATTTTGAAAAGGGGTTGAAGAAGAAATATCACAATAAACACAACCTGACCTTTCATGAGAGAGATACGTTGATGGCACTCCATACATTGTCTGACTGCATCATTAAACCCTCTGACAAGAATGCTAACATTGTCAGTTTGAATCGACACGATTACATCGCTGAGGCTAAAAGACAGTTTACAGACAATGGCCCTCATTACAACACCGGCGCTAAACCATGCGCTATTAGCACCATGGTTGGTGCCGGTGTTGTAACAAGTCCGCCATGGTGAAATGGGGAAATACCGCCCCGTTCCAAGGTTTGCGGGCGGTATTTCCCCATTTCACCATGGCCCTTCCCCATTCCCATTTTTGCCCCATAGTGCTCAATGGGAATGGGAAAGGCGGCAATTATGGTACCGCAAATTGCGGTACCGTAATTGCCTACGAGGTCCCTTTGCGGGTCCCTACTTTAACGGCTGGTCCAGACCAGCCGTTCTGGTCGGGTCCCGCAAAGGGACCTCGTAGTAAGGCGCTAAGTGGTTATCGGCGCCGCAGCCTTTTACGGCGCCGTTAACCACTTAGCGCCTGGATCGTAATGAGGCCCAATGAATGCTATCAGAAAATGGAGGGTGATCCCTCAGAAGACATGAATACTAAACATTAGGATTTCCTCAAACTACAGAAGGTGCAAAGCACTCTAGATGAAGAAGAATGTAGATTTCTTCAACCCAGATTTCCTATCATGCCAACCATTTATTTTCTGCCGAAGTTGCACAAAAGCATGAAGAAACCTCCTGGCAGACCTATTGTAACTCTTAGTGGAGCTCTCCTTGAAAATATATGTAAATATGTTGTTGAAACTTTGGTTTCTTTTGTGACTTCGTTACCATCGTATTTGAGGGATACCAAGGATTTCCTCAGCAAAATTAATGGCGTTTTGTGGGAATCCTCTTTTTTACTGGCAACACTAGATGTTATGTCCCTATATACTTCCATTAAACATGCGGACGGACTACGAGCTTGTGAATTCTTTCTAAACACACAATCCATTACCTTTTTAAAACATGGTAAAATCATCACAGAAATGATCCACCTTTGCCTTACTAATAACATTTTTTTGTTTGACAAGGATTATTACATCCAACTCCAAAGGACAGCCCTGGGCACTATGTTTGCTCTAACTTACGCCAACCTCACCATGGGGTGGTGGGAGAAGTTTGTGGTGTGGCATCCAGATAATAATGTATACACAGACAAGACTGCCCTTTGGCTACGATATATAGATGATGTATTCATCATATCACACTGCTGAATAATGGCTGATTTCTGAAAATTCTCAATGTGAACAAGCTCAATCTTAAATTCACAGAAAGCCACAGCAAGATTGCAATCATCTTTTTGGATATTCTTGTCAAAGTGGAACATGGTGAACTCATAACAGAATTTTATAGAAAACACACAAGCTCCAATACACCTCCACATGCAACAAGTAACCATCCATCAGTTCAAAATGGAGCATCCCTTATGGGGAGTTCATTAGAATTCGAAGGAACTGCTCAAAAATGTAAATCTTCAAGAAAGAAAGAACCACGATGGCACAAAGATTTCAGAAACCCTTGGGTATTCCAAAAAGGTGCTTGAAAGGGCATTCATCAAAGAGTGAGATCGGAACTTGCTTCTAATATCTAATTCTACCCAGAACATGGTTCGGGATGATAAAGCGATATGCCTGATTCTTCCCTATGGAGAGGGATGGAATAATATATGCCAAATCATGAACAAACATTGGCATGTGCTAAAACTTGATGAATATTTGGGATGCATCTTGGCAGAAAAAATTAATATCATCTTTTGGAAATTGATGTCCCTAAAAGAGAGTTTGGTGTCAAGTTACATGAGCCCGAATGTCAACACCATGGCAGATTCCTGGTTGAGCAAATTTACCCCTGGGTTTCATAGATGCATGAAATGCAATGCTTGCCAATATGCAACCAATTTAACAAGCTATTGCCATCCTGTTTTGGTAACAGATATTAAGATCAAGTCACAGACAACTTGTAACATTGTCTATGTGGTTCACGTTCTCATGTGTCCATGCAAAAAATGGTATGTGGGGAGTACTATTGGCCAACTCAAACTCAGGATTCCTCAACATATATGTTTTATAAAGAATACTGATCCCACATACCCTATGGCAGTACATTTCAAAACAGTCCATGGAGGTAAACTGGATGGGTTCACATTTTTTGGCATACATTTTGTTCCTGAACCACCGAGAGGAGGCAATCGTGAACTCCAATTACGACAACTAGAAACTAGATGCATCTTGGATCTAGAGACAAGGAAACCCAGGCGACATAATTTGGACAAGGAATTGTACACCTTCTTGGGCACATGGGCACCGGGAGGATAGCTTAGCGGCAACGTGCGTGCCTTGGAAGTAAGACAACACGAAGCAACACAAGTTCGATCCCCGGGTCCGCGCTTAGAAACCTCTGGGTGTTTAGGCGCGTTATAAATAAGCAACTAAGTGCAAAAAAAAAAAAACGAATCATTCCTGTAACAGCACCTCGATGCTCGAATTTTTTCTATTCATTTACTCATGTCAGATAGTGGATCAGAACAGTGGGGGCTCTACCATATTTTCTCAGGTCCTCCTTCTATTCCTTTCTATTCTTCCATTTCATTACAGTTATCTTGTGATCTTCTCAGAAATGCACCTTCTAGCTCACTGTTTCTCTGCCTGTCTTCCTCTTTCCTTTCCTTTCTGTTCTCTACTTTTCTTTTCTTTTCTTGTATTTTTAAACATTGCTGGAACCTGCCCTGTATGGGCATTGCATTTATCAAGGTACAATAGAATCTTCATTGGCATACCTGAGGGATTGTCATTCACAGAACTCTATTTTTAGAGGATTGGGTCTATTGAATGTTCCCTGAATTATTTTACACTTGGAATTTAGACATTTGCTCTATTTTCCTCATTTTAAGCCTGTTTGTTATTAGGGAAACTTTTGAATTTGTACATTATTGTATATATTGGTCATTACCACAGAGATGGCTATATTGTTTGCCATGGCTAATTGGCTGACAACATAGAGTTATATCAAGATGGGCATTGGCTTTTCATGCTTTTAGTCTCTCTGCACTTTCGTATAGTATTTTCCGGTGGGGTCAGTATGGGTTGCTTTTGACCGTTGTTTATTAGAGGGATTATTCCTGACACGTCAAGGCCTACAGGATTACGAAATGTACTTGTGTAAATATGGTATTTGAGCTGTAGAGTCTCCCATTGCTAATTGTCTTCTCCGATTTGTGTGTTCTTCTGCATGACACTTAGCCAATGGATTACAGCATATATCTCTGACATCATGACCAAATTTTGTTTCATTCTGCACCTGGCACTTTATTGAAAGGAGATTTTATATTATTCAATACAGCATTAGACCTGAGGGTGCATCAATAGTCTGCACTCTGGACGATGCTAGAGGTCTAAACATGAGTATGACAATATAGAATGTATTGACTATGCATTTTATTATATTGTGATATTGCACATTCATTACACACTATGCACTTTATTCAGAACCTTGTATTTGCACTGAATTGCACTAGGCACTTTTATTGTCATATTTATTGTCATATGGCTTGAAAAAATATCTCAGTTTTTTATGAGACCTTTCAAGTCGTCGGCTATGCTTTCGTAATTCATGGTAGTCGTTTATATGTAAATGCTGAATATTTTATCTGTATTAAGCATGTTATAGCATAACAGATATTCGCACTGAATTGCACTGAGCACCTTATTATTATTCAACAATTGTCCAAAACATTTACTTGAACGGCGCACAAGTCCTATTTTAGGTCTTTGCCTTTTTATCAGCTACCTGTGTTTTTAGCATTGAACTTAATTACATCTGTATTGTGTTGTCGGGAAGACGAACTCTATACATTGACCACAGAATTGCTGAAAATTGAGACATGCACTGTGCTTTTTTTACTGTGTTAAATGGAGTGTTGGAATAGTTTTGTCTAATTTATTGTATCAAATATGATACCAAAATGAGAATCGATTTTGCATTACTGTATAGTTGGTACAGATGTTCTTAATCAATATATTTTGACACTCCAAGATGTCTGACACATGTCTGGCTAATATGTGTGGGTGCCATAGAGTGTATGAAGAACTCCATAGTGACCATAGAGTTGTAACAATATACTCAACTCCTATTTCCATGATGTTTCCCTTGTATGTGATCAAGCGTTGTGCTGACCGCGAAACACATTGTTGCCTGATTTTCCCTGTCCTTGGCATACTCAATAAACAAATTAGTTGCTGTGGAACTTATGGTGCATCATTACACGCAGATCGGAAGATTGTCTCCCACTCTGCTGCTCCGAGGAGTGCAGTGTGCCAGCGTATCACGGTACAAAGTCTTTATATATCTGTCTAACAATGCCCTCTTAGACAAAGGCAATTTTCTGGAGAAAAAGGTTAGCATTTGAGCTAATTTGCATGACCAGAATGCCTTTCTGTTGTGGCTCAGAACTGGAGGTGATCTTCCAGCGATGGCTACTAAGTGGCATTGTGGAATATGTGACTTGGCTCAAATGGACTTTTCTACTACATATATATTCAAGGAAAACACTTTAGTTACAGGGACATTAAGGTGAGCAATACATCGTAACAAAACCTCTGAAATTGAAGGAAAAAAAAAAACGTTAGTTGCCGGGACATTACGGTGAGCAATACATCATAACAAAACCATTGAATGTCAAGGAAAACACTTTAGCTGCATAGACGTTAAGGTTAGAACTTAATGCAAGAAAACCCTGGAAATTCAGCTAAAGTCACCTTAACTTTGTGCCCCTGTGGCACAGACTATGACCACAAAGATCACATCACTAATCACATCACATTTTCTGTTTTATAAAAATTCAGATGCCATGTGTTATGAGATATTTAAAACTAAGAAAACACATGGCATTCAGGACCATGGACTGTCTGCCATACATGCAATACATGCAATAACCCGGACCAACATTGCTCTGTTTCAAAACGAGGAAGGATCCACCCCCTTAGGCCATGTTTCTCTAAGTTTTCTTCTAAGGTGGGGCCCATATATTAGGCAACATGGCTTTAGTGGGCTGACCCCTTCCTCACTTTGAAGCTAAGCAGTGTTCGTCCCAATTATTGCAGGTATAGGAAATCCACTGTTGCTGTAAAAATACCTATTTTTTATTTTCTATTATTAACTGGGAGACTACAAATACCAGAATGCACTTCAGCAAATGGCAAAAAATTGGCTCTGAGTATAAAACCTTCAAGGGCTGATAGAAGCACGGTTTAAAAAAAGGAAATAATTCAGATGCCCATTGGGTCGCCCATCCATGCAGTAACCGGGACTGACCCTGCTTAGCTTTAAAGCGGGAATGACCCCGCTTAACATCAAAGCAAAAAAAAGGGCCGGCCCATTCCTCTAAACGGTCTTGTAAGTTTGGCTCATTTATCAGGCAACATGGCCTGAGGAGGTTGGCCCCGTCCTCACTTTTAAGCTAAGCAGAGTCTGTCCTGGTTGCTGTATGAATGGAAGACATAGATGGCATGTCATTCGGACATAGCCAGTGATTTTTCACCCCTTACATTACAATAGTTATAAAAATATCTTTCAAAAACATTTTTTTTAAAGTAACTGTGGGTACCGAACTACACATGCCTGCGGTTATCGGTAGTCCTTCGTAAACTGGGATATAGCAGAAAATATCCACAAAATAGCTAGGAAAGAAATGCTTCCCTGCCCCCCAGGCCATTACCAAGTTCCCCCCTCATCAGTGCCAGCTACCCCCACACCCCAGACGGCCTCCTCTCCATCCCTGCCCTTTCCCTTTAAGCCCAGAGCACACGCTGCCTCTCTGAGGCAGTTTGCTTTCAGATGTTGGCTATTCGCAGCTATAGCTGAGGCTACAAAAAGTTTGTGTTCCAAACTCGGTCCCTGAACCCCTTCCAACTGCCAAATTTCACTCAGTGCTTTCTAGTCATCCCCCACGGATTTGCATATTTTTTGACCTGCAAATAGCTTTTTACTGTGTTTAATTTTCCCATAATCTCGGCTTGAGAGAAAAACAAGATGGCAGTCATTTTATTTCTTAAAAACCAGGATCCTGCAATGCGCCATGGGAGATATAACTATAATTTTTGGGGAAGGTGGCACCCCCTCTCTGTCAAATGTTTAAAATAAAATAATTACGGTACAAAATAACCTCAAATCAAGCATGGATCGTGAGTCAATGCTTCGTGCGCAAGTTGTTTTGGACCTGGTCCAAATCTGTTGAGCGGTTTAGGCTGTGTGATTTGGCAAAAATTGAGGTAGGCTGCACTTTTGGAGTACAACTTTCTTTTGGACGATCAATAACTTTTAAAGAAATCTATATAAAACATTGCAGTCTGGGGGGCCCCCAAACCTTTAATCACTTTCAAAATTTCGGCCAAATCTATTACTCAAAGCAAAAGTTATTAACAATAACATTTTGAGGGGTTCCTATGTGTCTCTGACTTACCTTAACTATAAGATGACGACCACCGCCCTATAATATATATATATATACATATATATATATTCAGTGAAAAAAACTTTGTTAAAGGGACGTTATGGTTAAGTTGTGCTACTAAAAACCTATGAAATTCAGTGAAAAAAACTTTGTTAAAGGGACGTTATGGTTAAATTGTGCTACTAAAAACCTATGAAATTCAGTGAATAAACTTTGTTAAAGGGACGTTATGGTTCCAAGTAAAACCGAAAAACCCTTGAAATTCACCAGTTATGGTAAGCTAAGCAACCATAACTCGCGCCACCACCGTGCTCTGCTAAGACTAACACCCAGGACATCAAAGATGACATCCTTGAAATTCCATAAACCATTTAAATATTATTATTTTGTATACATTTAACATATATATATTTTTTTATACAGAGCATAACAAAATAGAAACTACCTCTGAAGAAGCTGTTATGGAAAACACGCTTGACAACATAAAAGAAAAAATTGATTTACTGTTGACCAATTTTAATAATTTAAAAACTTTTGTTGAAGATAATTTTAAAACAAAAACGTCATACCATTGCCCCACATGTACTTGTGCCTCCTCGCCATATCCCAGTCAATTATCCCCAAACCCTCTCCATAATCCAAAACGTTTTGATGAGATTTCCATCCCTTCCTCACCTAATACCAATCATGTTGAAACCCCAAATTCTCCTGTTTTTGTTTCTGTTTCTGCCTCACCTTCTCTGTCATAAATTATTAATATATGTTAAATAAAGTTTAATTTTTATATTGTATTGTGAACAGTTTCCGTTTTTTTTTTAAAAACAATAAAAGTGTCCGCGGACAGTGCGAGTGTTCTGAAATGTTCGTACATAAACGAAAATGGAGGTGTCCTAAAGAACACCACACCTGTTCGTACTGTTCGCTAGCAAGTTGAAACTGTTCTAAGAACACACGTGGTGTCCTGAAATGTTCGTAAAGAAACAAAAATTAAAGTGTTCTAAAGAACTCTATATATGTCCTTAATGTTCACTATCAACTTAAAACTGTCCTAAGAACACAATTGCTGTCCTGAAATGTTCCTAAATACACGAAAATGATGTGTCATGAACAACAGTACAACTGTTCGTAGTGTTCGCTACCCAATTGAAAGTGTTCTAAGAACACAATTGGTGTCCTGAAATGTTCCTACATAAACTAAATTACACGTGTCCTGAAGAACACTATATCTGTCCTTACTGTTCGCTACCAAGTTTAAACTGTTTCACGTGTGACGCACTTTTAATTACTTCAGAACCCGAACAGTGTCCGTAGGACATCAATGCGCATGCGCTAACCAATCTCCGTGCACTTGGTGTCCTGCGGACAGGCGCTTCCTTCGCAGACTAGTTCACAAACAGATCATATGACCGCGCCCACGCTCATCGTGTGTCCTGAAATGCGGACACTGTTCGTCTCCCCGAACAATTTAAAAGTACATTTTCAGTTAATCCATAATATTTTTCAATAAAATCTCATCATGCCACAAGTCCCATATAGCAATCTTGACTTTCTATATACGTTTTGAAACTTTCCGATCCTTTTTTTGTGTTCGATCTGTCCGTGCACAGTGCGCATGTCCGTGGACCGCGCACAAGCACCCCTATAAAAGACCACGCCCAAGAGCTTATTCCCATTGTGTTTCTGGCTATTCTTCAGAACACAGTGATTTTTGCTGCCACCTGCAGACTACACCATCATCGACATGGCATCCTTGGCTGCTGAACTGCCACTTGGTGCTGCACCTGCTTCAGCACCACCACCACTCCCCCAAGGGCCTGAAGAGGGGAACAGGAGTGAGGATGCGGAGGAGGAAGAAGAGGATGATGAGAATGAGGTAGAGGAAATCCCTACTACCCGCACTAGGCGTGAGTCTTGGGTGTGGCGGTTATTTACCATTCATGGGAATGGTCCTAAGGCTCGTGCGAACCATGTTACCTGCAATGAGTGCAAAATGATACTCAGTCGCGGGAAGCACGGTAACCACAGCTTTGGGACCACTACTATGAAGCGACACCTGAGGTCATTCCACTCTGGGGCTATTCGCAGGGTTGTACCTTCATCCTCTGTTTCTGATCCTGTCACCACAAGGACCACCTCTGTGGGACAGCGTCTTTCTGAAGCTGCCTCACAGGCCATACAGAATTCTGATGACCCTTACCTTTCGAGGGTCAAAGTTGTATGTATGTACTGTGAAACAGTACTCTGCAGGGGGGAGCGACTTCGGAGTGCTTTTGAGACTATCGTCTCAGAGCACGAGAAGACCTGCTCACCACCCAAATAAAACCCACTCTACATCTTCCTCTCTCAGCTCGCCCTTTCTTATCCCTGTGGTTGGTGTCCCCCCCTTTACCCTCCTCTACCCTCCTCTCCTACTGTGTCGTGTCTGAAAAACCCAAAAAAATACAAAATTACAAAAATCAAAAAAAAATAAGGCTCTTTTCAGAGCCGCCTTTCCCAGTTAAAAAATAGAAGTGAAAATAAATGAAGCAGGGCTCTTTGTATTTTTTAGAAGTCCGCGAACAGTTCGCGAACATTAAAAAAATTGGGTTACTACTCCATCACAAATATTGTAATTTTCTCTGGAAGTGGTGGCTCTGAAAATAGCCTTTGGGTGGTGTTTGTAAATCAAAAATTGTAAATGCTTAACATCTACTTCAAAATTCCAAAAAAGGTCGCAATGCATTTTGTACATTTCTCAGAAAAATCTGATTGCCAGCATAAGTAAGATGGACTCCATCTCTGCGAAAAATGTATGTACTACAAAACATAATATTTTCATTGTGAAAAGAAGACATGCCAAAATCTCTTAGAAAGCCACAAACAGCCTTATTAACATTGCGCCTTGCTTTTTCCATTTGTGGACCAAATGAAGAAGAACGAAGCCACATTTGTCTCTGCGCAATCCGTGAAAATATCACTTGCAAATTAGGAAACATGTCCATAACCTTCCTCAGTCCTTCTTTCATAGCAAATTGCAAAAAAATTCCAGTCACATGCCCTAAACTGTTCCCTCCACAATGAATTACAATTATGTCTGGATGTTGCTCTGTCTCTAAAGTAGCACAGAGAGGTAGTAAATCCAACCACTTCATTCCACGTACTCCATGACAGTGTACTTCCACATGTGGGAATCCAAGATCTACAGCTACTCAACAGCTTTCTGCATGCACCTTCAACCAATGTATCCACAAATCTCCTAAAATCCAAACAATCTGTTTTCTGAAACACACAGCCATAGCTATCTTTTGTTCTCTCAGCAAAAAGAGTATCTCAAAAAATCTCTCCTGGCACAACACACCCACCAAACTTTCCTGACCAATCCCTTTCAGTGCTTATTCTCATTTGCATGACTTCTGAACCCAAAAATCCCCGGATGTAACTCCCGATGTCCTGGAACTAGCGCCATGTCCGCGGACATATCGTAACATGAACAGCCCTTCTACCATTTCCACTACACTCCACTACACTCTCTCTGCCATTCCCTCATTGGATGTACTCAAAAATCACATGACCATTCAAAATCACATTCAAGACCTCTACATCTAACTGCATCATCATAGATCAGCACTGCAAATGTACTCTGAATCTCTCTGAGTACAAGTGTCATATCATTGGCAAGCAGCATCTACCACAAATACGGTACAAGTCTTCAAGATTTCTACTTGCAGCTCCACGCATATCCATATGCATGAACACAAACTTCAGGTATGCATATTTTCTGTATAGTACATGACATAGCTCTCAACCATTTTTGTTTTACAGGCGGGTGAAATCACCCGATTTTGTTTTTAGCGGGTGAGACGCCCATTGGAATGAATGGGCGTGCAGGAGGCTTGGCGGGTGAGTCTGCCCTTTACAAGGCGTGTGACACCCGCCAAAAGCGTGTGACTTGAGAGCTATGGTAGATGAACACATTTTCAAACAGACTTTTACCTTGTAAAATCTGTTAAATGAATTTACTGTACTTTTTTCAATTTCCTAAAATCAACTACCACTTATACACCTTTATACTTTTTACTTTCTTTAAACACACACACTCAAATCATGTTAAACTAACATTTTTTAAATGAAATATATAGACTACATATATTCAAACAAAATTGCATGCAAACACAATCTATGTTTAAACCTTTAGAAAAATACTTATACAATTTCATATTTTTTGTTTTTATTTATTTATTTACTTAATTACTTTAAATTAGACATGACATTGAGGCTCTATTACCTAGAACAGTTTACTTACAGAAATAGTGGTATTCACTAATATATTATAAATTTCACAAGACATAGTAAAGATATTTTATTTTTGCTACAGTTAGTCAATCAATACAATTTGTTCATTAAGAACATATCATATACACTGAACTGATGCAATGTATCTTGAGTAAATAAATTAGTTTAATAGTTTTACAGAAGGCACTGAGGATTTCAATTAAAAAAATCAATATCTAAATTAAAAACAGTGCTATATACAAAGTTACTAATTTGAAGCTTTCACAGTTGCAGTGAAGACCAGTTTCCTGAAAAGAAGCAGCCGAATTCGAAGAAGAAAGAAAAACTAAGAAGTTACCTGTTAATTTTACAACAAAAAGTAAGTAACATATCACCATATTATTTATATTATTAATCAAATATACTATAACATTAATACCAGCTATTTTGGTTTCTTAAAATAGAGATTTTGTACCATTTTGTCCAAAAATTTCCATTTCGTAAACAGCGATTTACAACCAGAATGGCCCACAAATTTCTATTTTTGGACACACAAATTAGCCAACTGAACCACTACAATTTTCATATTATAGAACAAACAACTGTTTTAATTGTATACATTACATTTACTATTTGTACTTTTCCACACCACTAGCTTACTTTTTTTTTGTCATCTGAACCCCAGTTTAGTGACACATAAATTCAAGAATACCTACCCCTACTAGTTTTAGTTCCCAATGCACAATCACACACCATTACATACATCTTTATCATCTTACTCAAACACTCATGCACACAGCACACATACATTCCAGAACACCCCAACCCATATCTTCTTTATTTTTTTCAACAGACCCTAAAGAATGCCTACCAAAAGACAACTCCGTAGAAAGCAACGCAAAATCAGAGCAAATGAAAATAAAGGTGTCCAACATAAGCATCCATCTCTAGCAGAATGTGTAAAAAAAGTTGAAACAAAACAGCTAATACAATCATTTAGTGAAACACAAAAAGTTTCAAGTACAACAACTTCGCTTCCTCTGTCAAAATGTAAAACAAACCAAAAAACAATTAACAGAACATCACCTATCAGTACAGATAAAACTACTTCTTCAAATTTTAATATAGTGCAAAGTAAGCATACCAAGAAAAGTATTTTAGCCAAAATATACCGTCACAAAATCCTTCAAAATCTTATAAAAACAGGAGAAAAATCAGGTTCAAAGCTTAAAACCTATTGTAGGAAATTAATCTTAGCAGCATTGATGGACAGTGCAATTCTTCTCAAAAGAAATGTATTTATTTTACTGTTAAACAAAATGAAACCACTAACAAAACTAATAACTAAATTACAAAAAAGACTTCTCAATAAGCGAAATGTCAACAGAAAGAACTTCTTAACTATCTGCGGAGGTGAATGGAATCACACTACGAGCACAGAACCATATTTTAATGAAGAAGCGTACAAACAAAAGCAAACAAATACAATTGCCATAAATAGCAGTGGTCGAGGTTATGAAAAAGTGAATAATACCATAATGGAACAAGAAGTACTCCTTACAAAAATATGCCCTGAAAACTTAGAATTACCCCTCCATTCAACTGAATCAGAACGTCTAGTGTACAAATGGCCATGCACGTCAATGTGTAACATTCCCAAACAATGTTTCAAATCTTTACACCAATTCCTCAATAAATATAGATACCTGTCCAGTGCGCAAGTACACAGGACTACAAGGACATTCATTGGCCTGCATTACAGGACCTACTTGTAAAACCACTTTCCATGATATCAAAAGGATATCAACACATCATTCAACTATAAGAAATCTAGTCTATAAACTGTACTATGCTAAAAGTCCTGCTTTAGCACTAGCAAAGTTAAATAACATCCTTCTACATGGTACAGCAAAAGACCTACTTGAAGAAATTCACTATATCCAGAAAAAATATTTTATAAGTGAAAGCCATTTACAGAATGAAATAGCTTTAAACCAATTAAGCAACAATTCTACACATGGCAACCTTTTGCTAAACACATACAAAAAAGAAATACTAAAATTTACAAGTATATCAGCTGAAGTACCAAACCATGTATGTGTATGTTGCCGTAGAATTTTTTATAAAAGTAACACAAAAACCGTGGACCTATCATACAAAATAGAAGACAATGAAGATTCTAAATGGTTTGAATTAGCTCTCTACCTTCTAGCAGAAAACAAATATGAAATAACTGAGCCCTTAATACTTTGCAGTTATTGCACTACAAAACTTGACAACAACCAAACTCCTTCACGTTCTATCACAAATAATTTGGAATTATACCCAGTACCAAAACCTCTACAACAACTTAATTTATATGAGAGCATCATAATTCAAACAGTACACCAATTTCAAGCAATAATACGCCTTCAACCAAAAACAGCAAAATTACCTCCCTCTGAATTGGTAAAAGGCATTCGTGGAAAAGTAGTTTATTTACCATTAAATCTAAAAGAAAATGTGCATACTCTAGGAGTGCAACGTCCAATGCAGCAATATTTAATTATATTAGTAAATGGAGTACCTACAAAAGACAAAAAAATATGGCAACAGCTGGTAGATTTATATAAAGTTAGACAAGCCTTCCAATATCTTAAAGAGAATAATGAATATTACAAATAAATTAATATTGAAGAAAACTTGAAAGATACAACTGAAATAATTCAAGAAACACAAGAAGCTGGTCAATTTGAGCTACTAGATCCTGCTACAATATCAAATACTTTAGACCAGTATACAATTCATCCTTTGCACTGTAATGACACCGTACAAGATGTACTGGAAACTTACCAAATGCATCAAACAAAAGGATCGCCAATCAGTATATGGGAAAAAAGTATAGAAGCACATGCTTTTCCTCTACTCTTTCCAACTGGCAAAGGAGGAAGATATGATGATAGACCTATTCAAATATCAGCTTCAGAATACCGCTCATTACGGATGTATTCTGAAGATCCCAGATTTAGACAAAATGTGGAATGCATATTCCACCTACTCTTTGAAAGTGAACTAGCAACTTTATGTTACGGAGTTGCACACATATTAAAATCAGGATCACACTTTCAAAATATGACAGCTACACAAATATTAGAGAAAGTGCAACAAAAGGATGAGATTTTACAATCAAATATTACAAATCTATTAGCAAATATGCGTGGTACTAAAGAGTACTGGTTTCGACGTCATGGTGATGTACGTTGTATAATCAGAAACCTTGGCCCACCCACTTGGTTTGTTACATTAAGTTGTGCAGAATATGCATGGGAAGATTTACATGATTTCCTACGCATATCAAATAAAAACAAAACAAACATAGATATTCTAACACCTGGAGAACTTTGTTCTTTGGATCCTGTTAATGTTTCAAGATATTTTCACCATCGCTTCATTGCTATGCTACATTTTATTTGTTTTACAGTTTATTGAAAAATATGTCACTTGTCAAATTCCATCAGAAGCCACAAATAGTGATCTTTGTGCACACTTTTTACAATTTCAAAGACACAAATGTGGAAAATATTGTCGTCGCAAATACAAAAACAAAGGCAAATACTACACCAAATGCCGATTTGGTTTCCCTAGACCTAGACCAGTTACAAATACAGGTCAAGTAAACAACCTCATGTCTTCAGTTAGACATACTTTTAAAGGAAAGTCACCTAAAAATACATATACATAAAAAGAAAAGAAGAAGAAAAATATATCAATGATTATAATGCAATCATTGCTCACTTATGGAATGCAAACATAGATGTGCAGTACATTGCAGACAATTCTACTGCAGTTGCACGATATGTCACAGCATACTTAACTAAAGCAGAAAAGACAGAGCTCCAAGACCTCTGGAATGACCTGTCATCAGATAAAACAGTATCTCAGAAATTATACAGCTTGGGCATAAAAATGCTCACCCATAGAGAATCTTATGAAGCAGCTGATCGTTTAACTGGTACTTCATTGTATGGTAAATCTGAAAATATAGTATGGCTAAGTCTTGGTCCAGCTAAATCTAGAAAAAGAGTTCTAAAATCATATGAAGATATAGAAACAATAGCCAAACATGATCCCAACAGCCAAGACATTTTAAAAAACAATTTATTGGACACATACTACCCAAACAGAAGTAATACTTTGGAAAACATGTGTCTATACCAAATAGCCCAAAACTACACATACAAAAATAATATGAAACCCGATGAAAAAAAAGGTAAATATAGAGTGACAGACTGTGAAGGCAGCTTAGTTAAACTCACTAAACCAAATTTAATTAATCATATCAAATTGTCATTGAAGACTCCTCAACATAAAGAAGTATATTACATGTCCCTGCTACAACTCTTCAAATCATGGAGAAAAGAAGAACAATTACTAGATAACTATGACTCATATGAGGATGCTTTCAAAGCAAATGAAAGCACTATAACTGATGTAAACTTTACACAGTACAAAACAATGTTGTACAATGAACAACAACATGAAGAAGAACTCCAAGCTCAACTAGATAAGGATACTCCTGACAGTAGTCAACCTTCTGTAACAGGAAGCCAAGAACCACTGGGAGAACCACTAATAACAAATGAGGCAGAATTAGCTATGATAGAAGTAGAAAACACCATGTGTCAGTATGAAGATAAGGAAGACTTAACTATACTACAATCAAAACTAAACAATGAGCAAAGTAGCATTTTTCAAGAAGTAACAAAACAAATTGCACATGGTGTAAAACATGAAAATAAAGAATGTTCCTGCCATAATCATAAACGTATACTACTGCACGTCAGTGGTGAAGCTGGTTCTGGCAAAACATTCCTAATCAAAATCATTAGTAAGTTCCTTCAACAATTGACAAACAACAAACTGTCAGCTGTTGTCACTGCCCCCACAGGTTTAGCTGCCTACAACATAGGTGGTGTTACATTACACCGATTACTACTATTACCAGTAGAACACCAGAACAAATTAGACTATTACAAAATTTCTGCAGAAGCTGCAATGGAATTTACGCAGAGTATTGAAACAAATGAAAATGCTACTAATAGATGAAGTGAACATGGTCTCCAACCTGATGTTAGCTTTGATTCACCTCAGATTACAACAAGTACTCAAAACAGACCCTGAAGAGCTCTTTGCAGGAAAACACATTATTGTTTTTGGAGATCTGCTTCAATTAACACCAGTAAAAGGTGAACCTATTTTTAAAACATTAGGGCACAAACTCTGCCGTAAAACTGTTGGCAGCATTGGAAATGTCAACCTTTGGCAACATTTCCAATACAGAGAATTAACAGAAAACATGCGCCAATCTGCAGATCTCACTTATGCCAACATTTTAAAAAGTTTGAGAGTTGGTACACTTTCTAAAGAAGCAGAAGCAACATTGAAAACCCGGCACATTAATGCACTTTATGGCGATAATGCATGTGCTACAGATGTTATGGAACAATTAGCCCACAAAAATGTCAATTGTATGGCCTTAATGCCAACTCTTGCAAGCTGTCTCAAATTCAATGAAATAATGTTAAGTAAAGAAATGCAACCAATAATGGAAATTAGCGCCACAGACAAACTAGATGTACATGGTATGACACTACCCATGTGTGACCAAGCCACAACAAGACTAAATAATTTAGAAAAATCAATCTCAAACACAGCAGGCTTAAACGTAACCTTGACGTGGACCAAGGACTAGTTAATGGAGCACTGGGTACAGTTGTTGGCTTTCAAACATACCCACGTGACAACAAAATTCAGTTTGTCAATATACTCTTTGACAAACTTTCAGAAGTAAAAGGGATAGGACGCTCAACAGCTAGATTCCTTCTCTTCAAAGATATGTATGTACGCAGAGAACAATTTTCTCTAACTCTTGCATACGCAGTCACAATTCATAAATCACAAGGTCTTACCCTAGACAAAGCAATGATAGATATTGGTAACACAGTCTTTAAAGAAGGCATGAGCTACGTAGCACTATCACGCTTACGTACACTTGACGGTCTATTTCTAATCAACTTTGATGCAAGTAAAGTAAACGCTGATATTCCTTGCATTTTAGAATATAATAGACTTTGCTCACTATACACTCCCCATCTAAACACATATTCTGTTCCACAAAAACTAAAACGTTGTAAAAGAAAACTAAATCAAACTGAAATGCAACAGGACGTCACTGGAAATCCTCCAAAGAGAGTAAAAGAAACTAATACTTCATCAAGTACCACAAACAAAAAAGAATCAATTAGAGAAAGTAAACCAGGTACTTATTTAAAGAAGGAAGACAAACTCCAAAAAAAGCAGTTAGATACAGAACTACCTGGACCATTTAAATTCACAAATATAGTTGTTGTAAGTTGCTATGCAAATGTAGCAATGAATATTCTATTTCAATTACCACCAATTGTTGACAACATTTACTCACACAGTACAAACCCATTGTGTTTGCAAATGTTAGTACTTCACAGAAATGCAGCAAACAATCCTGACAACACATATAGTGTTTTTGGAATAAGACGACAATTGGACTACTGTGCTGGAATGGTGAAATTCACTATAAACTCACAGGAAGATCCACAAGAATTTCTTATGTACTTACTACAAGTACTGGAAAACAAAAACATACCTATAAATGAAATCTTTCAGATTTCATACATGTGGAAACATACATGCACTCTCTGCAACAATGTGACACAAGAAGAAATCCCCAATGAACGCTTCATATATATATGAATACCAAATTGTGAATCCATTCCATTTCAGCAACTTGTACAAAATGCAAACCATGGTAGATTATGCTTTACCTGCAATTCAGATAATCGCTCCACGTTAGTAATACAAACACATAGTAAATACGTAATACTAATGCTTCTACGTTACAATGCAGATGGTACCAAAAACAACTGCAAGCTGACTGGATTCACACATGGTCAAATATCACTTGGTAAGAAAACCTTCACAACAATAGGTATATTCTACCACGCAGGAGCCGCAACCAATTCAGGGCACTACACTGCATACATAAAAAAGAAATGTGGATGGTTTGAATGTAATGACAGTACCATTACTCTAAAGCAGAGATTACCAGCAAATCTTACAAACGCTTATTTGATGTTCTTAAAACCAAAATTTGATAAATAAACTGTATTTAAACCTTTAAGTAAATTTGTGTTACAAAAATATAAACTGTTAGAATACTCCAAAAGCTATCTAACTGCTCAAAGATTCTACAACAACTAATCAGATAAATGAATACCACTAAATTAGACCAAAAAATACACAGTTAGAATACGCCAATTGGTATCTAACTGTCCCAAAATTATAAATGTGTGTTAAAGTAATATAAACTGTTAGAATACTCCGAAAGCTATCTAACAGCTCAAAGATTCTACAACAACTAATCAGATAAATGAATACCACTAAATTAGGCCAAAAAATACACAGTTAGCATACGCCAAATTGGTATCTAACTGTCCCAAAATTTAACAATATCCAAATAGGTAAATGGAAACCACTACAATATATTAAAAAAATAGACAGTTAGAATACGCCAATTGGTATCTAACTGCTCCAAAATTTTATAATATCAAAACAAATGAAGAATTTGTTACTATTCCAAAAGAAATACAACAAAGCAAAGTATAAAGCATTAGCCAGAAACAACAAGTGAACACTGAAAACAAACAAACAAATAAACTGTAGCATAACAGAAAAAGGGTTTTTTTTAAATCCAACATGGATTTTTTTTTCTCCCACAGACCCAATGATTTTAGCAACAAATACAGAAACTGAGCAAATTGCACAGTACTCTGATTTGTACTCTACTAAATATGAGGGTCGAAAAAAAATAAAAGTATATTGCTTATACAAAGTAATAAGTCATTACAAAATACTAATACTAACATGCTATTTTCTTTTATCACAGAAATGAAGAAAAAAAACATGGACTCCCATTACTAGACCAAACAGTAAGTATACAATAATAAGGACAACCATAGCAGCACATCACATCCATAGTATCTAATAGCTTTGTTCCTTATACATTTGTTTTTCACCCAAAGTTATAAACAAATATGAATGTGATATGCTGCGGTGGTTGTTGCCAGGGCATAGAGTCTTGGGTGCATGGCCAAATGGCCATGCACCCAAGACTCTATGCCCTGGCAACAACCACCGCAGCATATCACATCCATAGAGTCAAACATTTCAACTATGATCTATGGGAAACTTTTAATGTCCGCGAACAATGTGAGTGTTCTTAGAACACTTTGAGCTTGCCAGCGAACAATACGACACCGTTTTCAGGACACCCCCTACGGACATTTCAGAACAACGCGATAGTTCTTAGAACACTTTCAACTTAACAACGAACAATACGGACACCGTCCTAAGGACACCCCCTACGAACATTCCAGGACACCGGGAGTGTTCTCAAAAACGTCTTCAGAACACCCCCATCTTGTTTATTTGCGAACAATTCAGGACACCGCTAGTGTTTTTAGGACACATTCAACTTGACAGAAAACAATACGGACAGCGTCCTCAGGACACCCCCTAAGAACATTCCAGGACACCGGGAGTGTACTCAAAAACGTCTTCAGAACACCCCCATCTTGTTTATTTGCGAACATTTCAGGACACCGCGAGTGTTCTTAGGACACATTCAACTTGACAAAGAACAATACGGACAGCGTCCTCATGACACCCCCTACGAACACAACCCGGACACCGGGAGTGTTCTTAGAAGCGTCTTCAGAACACCACCATCTTGTTTATTTGCGAACATTTCAGGACACCGCGAGTGTTCTTAGGACACATTCAACTTGACAAAGAACAATACGGACAGCGTCCTCAGGACACCCCCTACGAACACTCCCCGGACACCGCGAGTGTTCTTAGAAGCGTCTTCATAACACCCCCATTTTGTTTATTTGCAAACATTTCAGGACACCGCGCGTGTTCTTAGAACACATTCAACTTAACAGAGAACAATACGGACAGCGTCCTCAGGACACCACCTACGAACACTCCCCGGACACCGCGAGTGTTCTTAGAACAGTTTCACTTTGCTTGCGAACAAAACTGACACATTTTGACTCCTTAGAACACCCCCTAGTCAGTTTATTTAGAAAATTTCAAAACACCCGTGATGTCCGCAAACAAATCGAACACAAAAAGAACGTCTAACACATAAAAACACAACTTTCATCCTATCTCACACACTCCCACCCTGTCACATCCCGTTCTTGTTGGAAATTGCCATGGCGTTTATATGAGCGCTCTTCAACACACAGAACCCACTAAACTACAATTCCCATCTTCCTACTATGTTAGTCACGTGACACGCACGCACCACGTTGCCGTGTTATCTGAAGACCGTATTTAATACTGTCTGTTCGAGTGCCCAGCGCTCCTAAACTGTGTTAGTTTCGAGCATTGTTTCCTGACTCCTGTTTGATCTTGAATCCTGTGCTGAATCCAAGCCTTCGCCCCTGCCCTTTCCTTCCTGTTTCCGACGCCCGCCCCTCTTCGACTGATTTCCCCGGAATCCTTGAACTCGGCTTGCATCTCGACCTCCACTTGTTAAAGTCCTCTGGCTGTGACGCTTTTTTCACTCGAGCATGATAATAAAGGAACTAGCGTGAAGTAACGCTTATTTCCTTTGCCCTTAATTTTGTTTACTTCAACAATCATTTTTTGACACTGTTTAATTTGGACGCTTTGCTGAATTCTCTTTAAGTTATTTCTGGGTATTTTCTGGACGCTTTGCTGAATCTACTATTGGATTGCTTTGGACATATTGGGATGCTTTGCTGAAATCGATTTGGATCACTTTGGGATATTCTTTGGGACGCTTTGCTGAGTCTACTTTTGAACACTGTGGATATCTTCTTGGAACGCTTTGCAGCACTGAGGTCCTGAGGCACTGGCGCACTCCTCCTTCACCGTGGATATAAGCATTCCCCTCTTTGTCCATTACTAGTAGGTTACTGGTACATTTTTGCTACGGAACAGGTAAGAGTGGGTACTTGGGGGGTGTTGTTTGCTGTTAATTCGGCAATACCTGGCTGCATTCTGAACGTCTGCTCTGTTCTTCCCTCCTTTAGCTCTGCTGAGTCTGCTCCTGCCTTTTCACTCAAGCCCTCAGCCTGACAGGTGGAATAGATTCATTGTAGGCTGAGCTCTTGGGGCGGGAGTCTTTGGCATATCACGTTAGAGACTTTCGTGTTCGAAGACAGAAGGATACTTTTCCATAATTGGGAGAGTAGTATCTGTGGCAACTGGGATACCATACCTAGGCTGTGACAGATTTAGGAGCCTCAATTTTAACCGTCTCTCGGTTATGGAGGCTGGATCGGACCCATTGGCAGCCCTCATGCAGGCTTTTTCTGCTCTTCGTACCGATATGGCATCAGCACATGCGACATTACATCAACGCATGGATGTTTTACAGAGCTTTGTGCAGCCCTTACCCCATGACGAGGAATTCGGTGACGCCGCGGCTGCGGTGCCTCCTCCTGTACCACTTGTACCACCTCCGGCTCCAGCTCCAGTAGTCCTCCCTGGGCCATTCCCTTTGGCCCCACCAGAACGCTTTTTGGGTGATCCCAAAATGTATCGGACCTTTGTGAACCAATGTCGCCTTCATTTTCTTTGTCGTCCCTTGTCATTTCCTGATGCTACTACAAAGGTGGCATTCGTTCTTTCCCATCTGGGTGGCACTGCTGCAGCATGGGCTAATCCATTGCTAGAAGCAGATGACCCGGCTCTGTATGATTTCGATAGATTAATCCAAGCCATGAACAGTGTTTTTGATATGAGATATAAAGCACAGTCCTCGGATCTGGAATTCTTGGCTATTAGTCAAGGCAAGTCGGATCTCTTGACGTATCTTGCCCGTTTTAATCAATTAGCGGCTGAAACCACATGGCCAGAACAGAAGAAATCGGCTGTGTTTTATAAAGGTTTGTCAGACGACCTGAAAGATGCCCTATCAGTGGTACCTGCTCTTCCATCTGGCTTCCCCGAATTGCTAGACTTAGTCTTACAAGTCGATGCTCGACTCCGGCAAAGACGTGGCGAACGTCGCTATCCCGATATTCGCAACACCCCTCGACCAGATGGAAGCACACCTGTTTCTCAGGGAGAAGCTG
The DNA here is from genome assembly GCF_040938575.1 of Ambystoma mexicanum. Lineage (NCBI taxonomy): Eukaryota > Metazoa > Chordata > Amphibia > Caudata > Ambystomatidae > Ambystoma > Ambystoma mexicanum. The sequence goes on along the minus strand of NC_090924.1, from coordinate 800,716,141 downwards.
AACCTATGCAAATCGGGGCAATTAGGGGTCCATTGTCCAAGACTGAACGAGAAAGGTGGGTGGTGAATAATCTATGTTTCTACTGTGGACAGTCAGTCCATTACATCCGTCTGTGTCCTAAAAGACCCGCTAAGTCGTCGGGAAACGCCAGGACTCGCCCTTGAACCGGGCCTTCCGGACGAGTCAAATGATCCCAGGCCCGGGTGAGTGTTTTCCGTCTTCGCATGTTTACCTTGCTATGTCCTTTACGGCTCCCGGCGTCATTACCTTTTCCAATCCGGTAATGATAGACTCAGGGGCTAGCGGGAATTATATGGACCTTAAGTTGGCCAAACGTTACGGACTACCTATATTTCCTAAAGCAAGACCTGAGGAAATACATGCGGTAGATGGTTCACGTTTAATATCTGGACATGTGACGGATCAAACAGGTCCACTACAAATGTCCACATTACAAGGACATTCGGAATCCATCACTTTCGACCTTATCACGGCCCCTCAATTTGGCATCATTCTGGGGCTTTCTTGGTTGCAAAAACACAATCCTGTAGTTGACTGGGTTGAACAAACCGTACGGTTCTCCTCCTCTTTTTGTATACAGAGGTGCTTTACGTCCCGTAATGTAGCGGTATTGTCCCCTTGTCTGGCGATGGTAGATTGCCTCCCTTCTATCAACGCCACGTCATCTAACCCCGTTTCGGTCCTCCCTTTGGAATACCAGGAATTTTCTGATGTGTTTAACAAAGGACTTTCAGAAAGACTGCCCCCACACAGATGCTATGACTGCCCCATCGACCTGATACCTGGAGCAACAATTCCCCATGGTCGAATTTACTCCCTTACACAGAAGGAGGAAGAACATCTACGGAGCTATATTGACAACGCCTTACGTTTCGGACACATACGTCCGTCCCGTTCACCAGCGGCCTCCCCAATATTTTTTGTGCCAAAGAAAGAAGGGGATCTGCGCCCCTGTGTGGACTACCGCGCCCTTAATAAAGTCACGGTGAAGAACCAGTATCCGTTGCCACTTATTACTGAGCTCCTCGATAAAATGACCTCTTCCACTATCTTCACCAAGTTGGACTTGCGTGGGGCATACAATTTGGTGAGGATGCGAAAGGGAGATGAGTGGAAGACTGCCTTTAAGACAAAATATGGGCTTTATGAATATTGTGTGATGCCCTTTGGGCTTTGTAATGCCCCTGCGACATTTCAGCATTTTGTAATTGACATCTTCAGGGATATGCTGGATTGCTATGTTGTTATCTATTTGGATGACATTCTAATATATTCAGACACTTTGCCCCAACATATACAGCATGTGTGCTCTGTTCTACTTCGTCTAAGGGAATACTCTCTCTTTGCAAAACTGGAGAAGTGTGTGTTCCATGCATCATCTGTAGAGTTTCTGGGGTTTCAGATTTCCCAAAAAGGAGTACTCATGTGTACCTCCAAGGTTCGGGCAGTTTTGGATTGGCCCGTTCCGAGCTCAGTAAAAGCTCTTCAGTCCTTCTTGGGTTTTGCCAATTTTTATAGGCGTTTCATCGCCTCATTTTCTGAAATAGTAGCCCCATTAACTCGGTTGACTAGTCCTAATGTTCCTTTTTTGTGGGATGAAGAAGCGCAAACAGCATTCCAGAACCTGAAGGACGCTTTTACCACCGCTCCTGTATTACAGCACCCCAATCCAGCTCTCCCATTCATTGTGGAAGCAGATGCCTCTGCTATTACAGTAGGGGCCATCCTTTCGCAGGTTTGCCTCGCTACTCAATGCCTACATCCAGTGGCTTTCCACTCTCGAAAACTTTCCCCAGCTGAACGTAATTATACGATTATGGAAAGAGAACTCCTTGCAATCAAGGTGGCGTTCAAGGAGTGGAGGCATCATCTCTTAGGTGCAAGACACCCGATAACTGTGTATACAGATCATCGAAACCTTCAGGCCTTGTCGCACGTGAAATGCACCAACGCCAGACAGATACGTTGGCATTTGTTTTTTACCATGTTTGATTTCACGGTGACGTATCGCCCTGGTCCATTACATGGAAAGGCAGATGCCTTATCCCGCATTGGTACTGACACGGAAACTGTCAAACAATCCACCCCGGTATTACCATCAGGGGCTGTTATATGTGTTTGTTCGGTCTCTCGGTCAATTGTAGTCAGTTTACGGAGATGGGCCAGGGATCATGTTTCTGTCCTGAAGGAAATGGACGCTGAACTGATCTCCGGACTTCCCTACGTTAAAGGTCTACTATACCTACCTGACAACCAAACCAGACGGAAGGCTCTTGAATGGTCCCATGACCTCCCGTTAGCAGCCCATCCTGGCCAGGCAAAAACCTACGATCTTTTGCACCGTTGGTGCTGGTGGCCTGGAATGAAGAAAGATACCGAACAATACGTCCGTAGGTGTGCCGTATGTACACAATGCAAAAGACAACCTGGTAAACCCGTTGGTCTTCTAATGTGTATGCCTTTACCACCGCACCCATGGCACACGGTGACCCTGGATTTTGTGGTAGAACTCCCCTGTATCGGGGGTATGTCCACAATTCTTGTGGTAGTGGATGTCTTTACCAAGATGGCTCGGTTCATACCATGTTCGGGAATACCAACTGCTCCCACATTAGCGAACGTATTCTTTGACCATGTGGTACGCTTTTTTGGTCTACCTACGATTCTGATTTCCGACCGGGGTCTCAGTAGTTTACCTCGCGCTTTTGGCACGTTCTCACTTCCTCATTGGGTGTTGATGCCCGCTTGTCCTCGGCCTACCACCCCCAAACGGATGGCCAGACCGAACGTACCAATGGCACCATGGAACAGTTTCTTCGATGTCTGTGTCTACAACATCAATCAAATTGGCTGTCGGTCTTAGGTGCCGCAGAATTTGCCTATAACAACTCCCTGCACTCATCGGTTGGCTGTTCTCCGTTCTATGCGTTATATGGGTTGCATCCAAGGACCCTTCCACCTGTTTTGCCTTCCCTACGGCAAGTTCCTGCAGTCAATGCAGTTAGGGATTCATTGATTGCCATCCGTAAATCCGTATTGGCACATCTACAAGCTGCACAACATCCCACCAAGATACAGGCGGACAAGCGGCATGCTCCGGCTCCTCTTTATTCCTGTGGGGACCGCGTATGGCTCTCAACAAAGCACCTGGCCATTCGGGGTAAACGGAAACTTTTACCATGTTTTGTGGGTCCTTACACGATCCTGCGGTGTCTCAACCCTGTTGCTGTTCGTCTGGACATACCAGGACATTGGAGGGTGCACCCGGTCTTTCATGTCTCCTTGCTTCGGCCTTTTGTACCTGGCACCCGATTGCCTCCCATCCCGGCCCCACTTACCGTCCGTGGCGAGGATGAATACGAGGTGCGTGCCATTCTAGACACCCGCCTCTGCCGTGGGGTTCGGTCCTATTTGATTGACTGGGTGGGGTATGGCCCAGAGGACAGGTCCTGGGATCCAGCCTCTAATCTGAATGCACCCCATTTGTTGCGTGCTTTCTGGTTGCATCGCTTGCGCGGGCACTGGAGAAATCGCCCTTTGTGGAGGGGTACTGTCACATCCCGTTCTTGTTGGAAATTGCCATGGCGTTTATATGAGCGCTCTTCAACACACAGAACCCACTAAACTACAATTCCCATCTTCCTACTATGTTAGTCACGTGACACGCACGCACCACGTTGCCATGTCTTCTGAAGACCGTATTTAATACTGTCTGTTCGAGTGCCCAGCGCTCCTAAACTGTGTTAGTTTCGAGCATTGTTTCCTGACTCCTGTTTGATCTTGAATCCTGTGCTGAATCCAAGCCTTCGCCCCTGCCCTTTCCTTCCTGTTTCCGACGCCCGCCCCTCTTCGACTGATTTCCCCGGAATCCTTGAACTCGGCTTGCATCTCGACCTCCACTTGTTAAAGTCCTCTGGCTGTGACGCTTTTTTCACTCGAGCATGATAATAAAGGAACTAGCGTGAAGTAACGCTTATTTCCTTTGCCCTTAATTTTGTTTACTTCAACAATCATTTTTTGACACTGTTTAATTTGGACGCTTTGCTGAATTCTCTTTAAGTTATTTCTGGGTATTTTTTGGACGCTTTGCTGAATCTACTATTGGATGGCTTTGGACATATTGGGACGCTTTGCTGAAATCGATTTGGATCACTTTGGGATATTCTTTGGGACGCTTTGCTGAGTCTACTTTTGAACACTGTGGATATCTTCTTGGGACGCTTTGCAGCACTGAGGTCCTGAGGCACTGGCGCACTCCTCCTTCACCGTGGATATAAGCATTCCCCTCTTTGTCCATTACTAGTAGGTTACTGGTACATTTTTGCTACGGAACAGGTAAGAGTGGGTACTTGGGGGGTGTTGTTTGCTGTTAATTCGGCAATACCTGGCTGCATTCTGAACGTCTGCTCTGTTCTTCCCTCCTTTAGCTCTGCTGAGTCTGCTCCTGCCTTTTCACTCAAGCCCTCAGCCTGACAGGTGGAATAGATTCATTGTAGGCTGAGCTCTTGGGGGGGGAGTCTTTGGCATATCACGTTAGAGACTTTCGTGTTCGAAGACAGAAGGATACTTTTCCATAATTGTGAGAGTAGTATCTGTGGCAACTGGGATACCATACCTAGGCTGTGACACACCCTCCCAAAACACTCCTACATACCAACACACTCTACAAAATACACATTTTGAACAAAGTTTCACCGCGCTGTCCGGGACGTCCGCGAATCCAATATGGCGGGCGCTACCGAAAAATCTGACGCGCTTCACGCTCCACGTCGTCCAATCAGCGAACACTTTGCATGTCCGCGAACATCACGCAAGACGATTGGCCAATCAGGACACTTTCCGCGGAGCGAACAGGGAAGTGTATCCGCAAACCGAACACAGATATCACTAATTTTTTTTATCTACTTTTTGGTCATTTTTAAAAAAAACTACTGGACGAATTTTCACCAAATTTGCAAAAGCACGCTTTCGGGACCAAGCCGCTGCTCCTGGTCCAAATTTGGTGGAAATCCGTCCAGCGGTTTGGGCTGTAGACGCGAGCAAAATTTTTTTCCCATTCACTCTATGGAGAGTGACTATAATGTATACAAATATGAGCATATAGAGGGAAGGTAGAGTAATAAAAATAAAACTATGACAAAGTGCTGATACCATAATGATTATCTTCATGCACAGAAAGGATTCCTCTCTTTCAAGCCTGTATCTTCCGCTAAGAACATGTTTCATATATGATGTGACAGGAACCCAAGTCTACAAATATAGTACCTTTTCAATTTTTACTTCCTGACTGTTACTGTAGAAAACTATGTGGCTTCGATATGTCACTAAAGGATAAAAAGGGAGAGCCAGCCATGTGATGTCATCAGTTATGTCATCAATGACATTTGTGATATCATCTTTGATGTCCTGGGTGTTAGTGTTAGCAGTGCACGGTGGCGCGAGTTATGGTTGCTTATGTTACCATAACTGGCGAATTTCAAGGGTTTTTCGGTTTTACTTGGAACCATAACGTCCCTTTAACAAAGTTTTTTCACTGAATTTCATAGGTTTTTAGTAACACAACTTAACCATAATATCCCTGACATGTAACATAGAACATACTAATCCCCTCGTAGTGATTTTCATGTCCGCGGACTACCGCCATGTCCGCGGACACATCGAAAATCTGAGCGTGGTGAATGTAAATTTAAATAGTGTGCCCCATTTCCCCTTTGAAGTTGGCTCTAAAAAGAGCCGTTTTTTTTATTTTTTTTACAGATGCTTGACAGACACCTGTTATTTTATATTTTTTTTCTTGTTTTTTTTTCTTACTTTACTCCTAAAATCTTCACATAACCTTCTCCAAAGCAACCCTTACATTCCAAAATAAAAAGGCATTTCCGGTAAAAGATAAAGAAATGCCATCTTCTTTAAAATTAACAGCATTACTGGCATCAATATTCTCATTGTTACAGAAGAACATACCAGCTCTAAGCATGAAGGCACACATGCCTCGGTTGATGACACACCTAGCAATGTTTTGCTGAGGACAAAAAACTGAACTATTGTCCCATATTGCCCTAGGTAGTAATCCAGAATAAATTACTTTCGCATTTGGAAGGATCTTCACTACGGCTTGAACCAAGCGTTCCAAATCAGCCAACAAAGTAGGGGCACTGACGTTGCCCAAATGGAAAGCACCATAGTGCAAAACTACCACATGCGGACTGTTCATCGTGGCCATATCCGCACAAACTTGTACAATTCCCTGTACATTGCAATCAGGCACAGTGCTCCACACCACCTCCACTCCTTTAACATCAAAGTTCTTTGCAACATGCCTGCATTCAGCGTACTGCTGTAAACAATACACAAACATATCTCCGAGCACCAACACCCTGACTTTCTCCACTTCTGCCATCTTCACCACACACAGTCTCTTTCAACACAAATCCACAACCTCGGCATCTGATTGGCTGATCCGTACAGTCTTCTTTCCATGTTGGATTTCCTGGAAAAACCCGGATTTACCACGCCCTGTCCACGAACAGCCGCGGTGTCCACGGACGGCGTCCACTTTACTCTCTGTACCATTCCCTCATTGCATACAGCTAAGCAATCACACAATACGAATAACGTCCTCAGAACACCCCCATTTTGTGAATTTTCCAACATTTCAGGACAATTATCATTTCATTATTCTACATATTAACATTACAAATATTATACTTTTATCTTGTACTCTGCACACAATGCTATCTTTCTCCATTAGCAGCTCAGTATACTACATAGAATCCCATAATACAATGCTATTTATTGATATAAATGCATCGTTCAAAGCACTAATAACGGTATGATATTTATTGCAATATCCTTGACACTTTTTTCAGAACATTATAATGAAAATCCCTAGTACACAAATTCCATGAAAAGTACATACACATGTGATGTCATCAGTGATTTCATCAATGACTTTTGCGATGTCATCTTTGATGTACTGGGTGTTAGTCTTAGCAGTGCATGGTGTTGGCGGAGTTATTTTTCATAGTTTACCATAACTTGCTATTTTCAGGGGTCTTTTGGCTGTACTTAGAACCATAACGTCCTTTAAACAAACTTTTTTTAATATCACGCAAACAATATACAAACATGGCGTGCAAAAACCAACTTCTACAGATGGCTTTACACAGAATGTTGCAAAGTAAGAATTTATGCTCGTTCACAGTGAAGGTCAGCTGCTTCATTTTTTTCTCGGGCCCCGGAGAGGCACACGAAGCAGACTATAAGGTTGTATTGTATTTTGACCTTGACAGAAAGAGATTGTGATGAAAGACTTCTCTTGAAGGAGTGTTGCTAAAACGTAAGAGAAGATAAAGATGAAATTTCTGAAACGAAACCACTTTTACATATTATATCACTATGCGAAAGATCGTTGGCACACGCAGAGTCGTATTTTCGGACTGCACCACTCGTAGACAATGGAAATTGCAATTGTACTGTAAGTAACCCTTTACATTACTTTATACCAAATATAATTACAATAGCGTAGCATTAAAGACCGCTGAAGTTGAACTTGTTCGTTGAAAGTGGCATAATGTTTTCTACCGCGTACTATCACCGCCGAATTGATCCCCTGTCGTTTAGAGGGCTCTGAAAAAGGCAGACGACACAGAGTGGGTTAATAGAAATCATTTAACCGGTCTATAGGCGGTCAAGCGCTCTACTTGCTGTGTCACTTTATTGTAGCCTGTCAAGTGGCACAGCGAGTACAGCGCTCGCTTTGACATCCGTGCACAGCTTGTTAACGCAAGTTCGAATCCCGGCAAGCCCAAACTCAGCCTTTCATCCTTCCGTGGTCGATAAATGAGCACCACACACCGTGGTTAATAATAAGCACCGCTTAGATACCTCACGGTTCTTAGCGCTATATGAATGGGAAAATATTATTATTCGATAGCAAATAGTTTCACGCCCTAATAAATAAAATGATGATTTTTAATGAAGATCGGCTGGTGAGACTAATTTATGTTTTTTAAAACAGGTACGTGGCCCCGTTTTGTCTATGTCACGATTTACAGACTCCAGCGGATGGGGTCTTCAACTGCCAGGTGCAAGTCCAAATATGCAACTTCATGACCCTCACCATTTTATGGGACAATCGCCAAGGACCAATATGCCCTTACGCAGTACTAGCGGCTACAAACAACATACCAACCAATACGGTGGTCTAATGGCTCGTTGTTGGAGCAACCTTCCGATAATCAGAGAGACCATTTACTGCTTTTATCATAAACCAACAGCAAAGGAACAACGCGCGGCTCCAAATAAACTTTTGCTGATCGATAGCAGAGACAATAGCAAATCGCTGAATATTCACTAAACATTTAGGGCCTGATTCACAGAACGTTTTCCTATGGGATTGCGCCATTATAAAACGCTTCCATGAATCATGCCCAAAATGTGAAATAAATGTACTTTACCAAATGTACAATCCTGCTGTTTACTTTTAAACCACAGTTTCATATTCCGAATTGTGGCGCACTGAGTTGTAACCTGATCTAACACTCTCTGTACCGCAAAGGAACATCGCGTGTCTCGGGCGTGTACATCGATGCCAGCCTGACCATGACTAAACAAATCAATGTACTTTCCTCCTCCACGGCCTACACCTCTAAATTAATTGCGCTCAGCAGACAATTTCTGACCCCAGCAAATTGCCTCACCCTAGCCAGAGCACTGGTCCTATCGAAATTGGATTACTGTAATGTATTACTACTGGGCACATCTAACACCAACCTAGCCAAAATGCAACTTTTGCAAAATAAAGTCCTGAGGGCCGCTCTAGGCATAAAAAAATCAGACCACATATCCAAGATTAGGAAAAATGCCCACTGGCTCCCCATCAAAGCCCGTATTATCTTCAAAACATTATGCATCACCCACAAATGCCTTACCAAAAAAGGACCTATCTACCTCAACAACACTCTGCATCCCAAATCCGACATGAGACTACTTAGATCCAATGACAAACTCCTCCTGGACCCCCCCCGATTCAAAAACACAAGAGCAGGGGGCAGCAGCTTCACCACTTTAGCCCCTAAACACTGGAACACCCTACCCATCCACATTAAAAAAGCATCTTCCTTTACGATCTTTAAGAAACAGTTAAAAACCTGGTTATTCAACCAATATTAGCACCCAAAGATAGGACCCCGTCCATCTTATACTGCTGTGAATACTTAGGCTATTGTATAATATTGTGAATATTCTGTAATTTATATCATGTAATGGAACGAATGCAATGTTTTGAATTTTACTAATTGCTAAGCTGTCTTTTAACCACGCCGTGACACCTGAGGGTTTGGGCGTGTAACAAATAAAAAAAATAAAAAATAAAAAAATAAATAAAACATGAACTTTTGCGGATCGACAACAAAGACAAATGCAAATTGCTGAATATTCTCTAAACATTTGATGTCAAATAAATGTACTTTACAACATTTACAATCTTGCTCTTTGCTTTTAAATCACAGTTTCATATTCTGAATTGTGGCGCGCTGTGTTGTGACATAATGTGTGTTGTCTTCCGGGTTCTGTGTAAAGTCGCATAGTACTGGAGACGACTGGGCACGTTTCATTACGCACCCTGTAACGTCACGGAGAGAGGCAGGGAATATGAATGCTTTGATAATATCAGGCTTAGTGGCGGGAGATATGATTTAGTGTCGCAAAAGCAAGTCAGCCAGGTCAATAGCGCCAATCATAGGATTATCACATAATGTCGACGCACACCAGCCGGATTTATCGTTTCTTTAGTGGACAAAAAGTCGGTTGACGCCCCTAGGAAATTGTACTATTAGCGGACAAAAGGAGTGCTCCTAAAACACTTTCACCCTGACAACTAACAATACAAACAACGTTCTCAGAACACCCCCATTTTGTGTAATTGCAACAATTTCGGGACACTGCGAGTGTTCTTAGAACACATTCAACTAGACAGATTACAATACGGACAGCGTCCTGAGGACACCCCCAGTTTGTGTATTTACGAACAATTAAGTATACCGCGAGTGTTCATAGCTCATTTTTACCTTCCTTGCGAACAAAAATGACACATACTCCGTCCTCTAAACACCCCACCATTTCGTTTATTTACAAAATGTCAGAACAGCCGTGTTCTCAGCGGACAAATCGAACGCAACAAAAACATCTAGCACATAAAAAAACAAAGCATTGAACCTATCTCATACTCCCCCACCCTCCCCAAACACTCTTACACACCAACACACGGCACTAAATACAATTTTTTATCCACGTTTCACTGTGCTGTACGCGGTCGACTGCGAATACAAGATGGCGGACGCCACAGAAAATCTGATGCGCTCCACGCCCCTCGCCGTCCAATCAGCGAACACGTCGCATGTCCGCGGACATGACGCAAGCCCATGGGCCAATCGGGGTGCTGTCCGCGGAGCGAACAGGGACGTCCGTCCGCGAAGCGAACGCAGATATCACTAATTTTTTTGCCTTACATTTTAGTCATTTTTTAAAAAAACTACTGGACAGATTTACACCAAATTTACAAAAGCACGCTTTTGGGACGGGGCCGCCGCTCCTGCCGCAAATTTGGTGTAAATCCGTCCAGCGGTTCCGGCTGTAGCCGTGCGCAAAGTTTTTTCCCATTCAGTCTATGGGAAAAAAAAAGTTTTGGGACCCCCCTTATAACTTTGCCCCCCCTGGACGAATCCTCACCAAACTTTGCAAAAAAATTCAGAGTGACCCAACTACTTTTTTTTGCAAAGTTTGGTGAGGATCCATCCAGGGAGAGCGAAGTTATAAGCCGCCCAAAAAGTGCTCTTCCTATGGAAACAGCAACTTAACCATAACTACATGGCCACTACTGTGGCCATGTAATACATATATATGTATTTATATTTATAATTTTCAGGGTGTTAGGACATTTGGAACTGATCATATGCACAGCCATCTTTACCCTAAAACCTGGCTACAATTCTGTGCAGGGAAAGGAGTGATTAAATCCAGACCACCCTCGATCCCCAGTGGAGTGGCTGTTGCTGCAGCCCTTTTTATCCTGGCATGACAAGCCTGATGTTTTCCAAATTAATATATATTGTTAAATGTTAAAAACGTTATAATGTTAGGGTGAGTGATGTGAAAAGATGAATGGGCCACTAGCCAAGATGTACTTAGTGATTCGTCAAAACCGATTATCACAGAGCTATTTGGCAATGTAAAGATCTGTGGTCATTCTTATATTCCCTAAATGCACTTTGATTTAATGCAAAGCAGTATGGAAAATCACTTGGGCTATTTGCCCCCTTTTCCTTTATCACAGGGTTCATTATAAAGAGTACACTAGTACCAGACATTCCATCTTTGAAAGATAACCTTCTATTAGAAAATAATGTACATGGTTACTCTAGGTTTTGATAATGTGCATTGCTCATAAAGAAGTGTAACCTTTTAACTAGCATGTATATGTTAAGTGATCATTATAAATCGACATTGTAAAATCTTAAAATTATGCAGTTTAGAACATAAGTGGAATTACATAATTTCATTACCACTCCTTCCCATTCATCGGGGAGCGGTTGTAATGGAAACTGTCATGCAATTATTGGCAAGTGCACATGCTCACAGAGGATGTCTGTGGTGTATTAAACACATGAATGTAGAAACAGGCAGATTTTTAGTTCAGTCTCCCCACATATGTGGCCACTAGCCATTAATTCCGAGTGTCCTGACGAGTAGAATTTAAAAGCCCTGGCTGTACCCTGAATGATGGTTTCAGCACCGGTTAGACAATTGCTTAGGAAAATTCACTTTGGTTAAAAATGAGCCTCTTCTGTTACACTTTAGTGAATTGTATATACTTGATTTACAGCTGTGTGGACAGTGGTTGTCTGATAAGAGTAGTTTTTATGACATTATTTAAGATAACTTAAGGAATGTAGCTTGGTCTTTCCAATGTGAACTTTCTTCAGTTCTGATAAATGTACTCATGTACCCAGATGAAACTGCAACTAAACTATTAGAACATATGGAAGCCCAACTCATTCTGCCTCATCACGAGTTTGACGGTAACCCTTAAATGTGGCGGTAACACTATTTCCACCACATTTAAGGGTCCGACAAATTACGGGTTTGGCAGGATTTACCCCCAGCATTGAGCTGGGGGCAAATCTGCCACAAAGTTGCCAATTTTTGGTGCTATTACCGCGCGCTAATACCACCAGTGGTAGTAGCGCCAAAAATTCTCCATTGGACCCAATTGGGAATGGGGAAATCCCAAATGGGCCCAATGGGGACTTACCATTCACCAAACCTGTAATACGTCACTAATAGCAGTGTGGGGTTGGCGGTAACGTTAATAGCCCCGGCTATTAGCGTTACCGGTAATACCACCGGGGATACCTCCCAACTCATGATGAGGCCCAATTTAAATAGAATTAACTTAAGTTTCTAAGGGGAAAACTTACATTCTAGATTTTTATTTTGCACGTAAATGTGAAATTGTTTGGTTCTTGTACTGTTATTTCGGGATTGCAATCACTTTCACCATGGGTTATACATGTGCAAATTCTAAAACAATTGCTTCATTCAATAGACCATACGGTGTGCATGACAATATTCCATTAATGAGGGGATACAATTGAATACGTGATTATATTCTGTATATGATATTCCTCGCTCTGCTGGTATTTATAAACGTGAAATTGGATCCAGCTACTGTAAAAATGTAAGGTATCTTGGCTACCCTCTATAATTAATTTGGCAACTATTGTATTACTTGGGCATATGTTTAGTTTTAAAAATAACTGTGCAATCTAGTATTCTGACAAATTCATTTTGGCACCTCTTTCAAGAATAATTGCACAATGTACAAGGTAGCTCCGAAGCTTTTCCAAGAATAATCCGAGTTTACTTATGTATGGCCTGTGCCTAAATCGATTTTTAAGATCATCTTAAACGAGGTTGCTCATGAAGCCAGGATGGAGGATGGAGGTGCGGTTGCTTTCAGGAGAAATTGGCTATCTTGATGCCACCTTCAGTCCATGACACCTCAAACATTCCTAGACAAGGGCCACATTAGGAGTTTGGTGGTAGCCGTGCCTGTATGGCACCGTACCACCAACCTTACAATGAGGCCCAAGGTCATTAATGCAGTTACTTGGGCAGTGCTTGTCCAATATTTAATCTTAAAGACGTACATCTTTTGGACAATTGTCCTGCCTCTGATAAAACTGCGAAATCCTAGTCGACCCATGCATGCGCGAAGTTCAATTAAATTCACTTAACCTAATTTAATGTCATGCTCGGTGTAATGCCATTGTTACTTAACACCTTAATATTTAGACGAAGGGGTTAAAGCCATTGACGAGGATATTTCTCATTGTATTTTAAGCATAGACATTTGAGTTTGTGCTAAAATGCAGCTCACTTTCCATGAAACAGTTGGAAAGCTGTGTCTGCTACTCATCAGTAATCTCTATGCATCATTTGTTGACATTTTCTTACAGAGGGATTGGTGGATACTTTTATTTATAAAACCCAAGCAGCAGATGTTTCTATCTGACTGTATCCTTTATTTATAGAGGACATGGAGTTGTTTTGTATTATGTGTGCCACACATGCCCATTAATCATGATGTTCAGTCTAAGGCTGTGGGCTATCAGCTGTCTACAGGATAGACATAGAAGTGGACAACCACGGACTGTACAAAGTACTCCTCATATACACACATACAGCCTTCGGTCAAAGGGGGTGGGCGGTGTTGGTGTGTCCAAGTGTTACATATGGTGCACAGACCCAGACTGTGTATTACTGCACATAAGCAGTACACTAGGATGTGGCCATAGAACACATTTACGAATCCTGTACCTCAGTTTCATACACAGTGCAAGGCTTTGTGCAGTCAGCATATGCATAAATCACTGACCACAGCTGAAGACTGTGGCCAATTTTTGTTGTATCATAACACAGGTTATGATGTGTGTATACCACAAATGTTTTAAATATCATCTCCAGGACACATGAATGTTGACATAGACGTTCTTGTTCTTTGAGTAGAGGTGATTATAAAAGTTTAAATACATATTGGTTCCCTATGTGTCTTTCGAAGTTATATTGTGCATATGTAATCACACAGAAAGGTGTGATCATTCACATTGTAACCTATAATCGGTCCTCAGGGGGCCTACGATTAATTTAGTATTCAGTGTCTTTCACAATTGATAATGCATGTTAGTTTTCAACTTAGAAACTCTGTTTTCTCTCAACTGAACTCCACACAGTCCCATGTTTTCATTGGCTTCTATCACTTTCCATCAGACAACCCTCAGCCTCTTCCTCCATCTCGCTAATCCCAGACTGTCTATCAGCAATTCAGTGCTAGTGAGATGCTAATGATCTCTGCCTTAATGCCGGTAAAACAGAGATCGTCCACATTGGGACCCCTGCTCCCGTTTTCCCACTTTCACTCTGGCTGACCACCCTTGGTCCTGCACCCTCACCAACTATTGAGGCAAAAAATGTGGGGTTCATGTTCAACTCTACTCTCTCCTTCTTGTCTCACATCTCGGACATGTCCAGAATGTCCGACTATCAGCTGCACCTCCTCAGAAGTATTGTACCTTTTCTCACCTTCCCCCAGATGCTCACTGTATCAAGAGCCCTGGTTCTCTCCAGACTGGACTACTGTAACAGTCTCCTTCTCAATCTTTCTACCTCTACTCTCTGACCTCTTCAACTTCAGAACAGAACCGCAAGGCTTATCCTTGGCCTCAAGGTCAGGGGCTGCATCTCTCTGGTGCTGAAATCCCTCCACTGGCTCCCTGTGGCTGCAAGGATCAAGTTCAGGTCCCTCTGCATAGTCCACAATGCTTTCTGGGACCACCCCTCCCGTTTTTCCCCTACTCTTTGTCATGCACTTATATTATTATAAATGCTCCGGCCAAGTATGCTAGTTATTGCTCTTAGATCATTCGGAATCTTCAAGGCCTAAGAATGATGATGATGTACCCTTGTTCTCTTCCCTCCTTGAAGTGCATTGATGCACTTCACTTATGTATAAGCACTTTACAAATAAACAACTACAATTACTTACACAAAGCGTTATTTATCTATGGCTCTATGCTGCGTCTATCCATTCTATGTTCTTAACAACAGCTTGCATTGAGTTAATACACTGGTAACAAGTGTGATAGGTATACAGTGTTTATAATGAATATAAAAAGATGTTTTGTAAAAGTATATATACGGGGTATATTAAAAAAGGGTGAGGGGGTTTGGGGGAGGTAATAAAGCCGGGTGAAATGGGGGGCTACTACCGTAAAAAGTATGGCTTAACTTGACCCCACCTAGTCTCATGTTATTATTATGATCTTTACCATCTTTTTTTTTATCACAGCATGTTTAACAAATGATCACAATATATCTCTTTGAAACTATTATTGTTTATTTTCATTGTTTTGTTTAAAACCTGGACCTAGCTCGAAAGCAGCAGAGCGCTGAACAGGGCATGGGCATCCAGCATTTAGGTTGGTATCCTTTAACAGTAATTCAGTACTGTGTGTTGTGGTCTGTGTGTAGTCTGTCTGTCTATTGGGATTAGTCCTTGGTCAGCTCTTGTTAAAGAAAACACATTTTGAGAGATTTCCAAAATTGCAGAATTGTGGGGGGATTCCGAGCGGATACCGGGATCGAGTTCCAGAGTGCGGTTGCATGACAAGAGAATGATTGTTTGCAGGTCCTCTCTTTGCGGACAAATTGTGATACAACCTGGTTAGTTGATTTGGTACATGAGAAGCGTGTGCCAACAGATATGTGAATATTAGTCACCAGGAAAGATGGGTGTGCTATGTGTGACTGCTTTGTAGACGATACATGCAGCATTGAACCGTATCCTTGCCTTGAGAGGATGTCAATGTAGTTTGCATAGGATGGGGCGATCCAGTCAAATTTTGGTGCACCCATAATAAGACATGCTGCCATGTGGTGGACTGCGTTTAAGGGAGCCAAGTGAGTTGCCAGAAGCCCCATCAGGGGGGCATTTAACACACTGATATGCGAGAACACAAGGGCCTGCACAACTGGCCGGATGTCCTGTGTTTAGATGAAGGGTTTTATTTGCAAAAAGTAGACATTTGAAGCCAGACAGTTTGGGCCATCCTGCCTATGTGTTTCTGGAAGGGCAGGCTGTTGTCAATGGAGAGGATATGCTGAATCTGAGAGTTGCAGATCAAACCCCCATACCATTTATCTATTGTTGGACAAGTTGTTTAGCGTGAGGACTGATAAGGACCAATTCAGTCTTCGATGGGTTACGTTTCAGGCAGGCAGTCAACATCCAGGACTGTATGATGGCTACGTAATCACAAAGACAACTGATGTCCTGTAGGCCTTTTACTCTCATGTACAACTGGGTATCATCCACTTATTGGTAGATGGCTATATCTGCTCCATGTAAAGATTAAAAAGGACTGGTGAGAGGTTCGAGCCTTGGGGGATTCTGCAGGAGATAAGGAGTTGGTTAGAATGCAACATGTTCATCTGGATGGCATGGTGTCTACCCAGGAGGTAGAAGGTAAATAATTTCAGGAAACTTAAAGAGAATCCCATCCTGTCGGTGAGTAGGAAGAGGTGGATGTGGTGGTTGACGGTGTCAAATAGGGGTGAGTGGCCAAGGAGGACGAGGAGGCATGAGTCACCCTTATCCATAATTTGGAGGGCATCAACCATCATTTGATGGTGGCTTTATCAATGGTACATATGGGGCAGAACCCCAATTGATAGTCGCTTAGGAGGTGGAGTTGTGCCATTCTGGGGAGTAGTTGTGTATCGACTAGTTTTCCAAAGTTTTTGCCAATAAACAGGATGTTGGTAATGGGCCGGTAGTTTTGCTTCTCCTTCCATGCTGTTGGGCTCCTTACGAGATTGGTGGAATTCCTGCAATATTTCCATATACATACTGTCAAACTCAGTTAATCAGTTACTTGTTCCGTGGGATTTACTACTGGATCACAATTGGTGGTATGGCAGCATTACTCCCCATTGTCGAGTTCATTTGACTCCTTTGAGAGTTTGGGAGATTTACTGTAGTAGTTATTCATCCTCTGGTATATCTGACATTTGGTGCCAGTAAAGCAGAGATACCTTTATCTCAGTCAATCAGTAAAGTTTATTTCGGATTAAAAGATCCATCAGCCTTTCCAATTAAATAATACATCCTAAACACATACTTAAACATACAACAAATATGCAGGCCAATTCATGATAGCCACAATATAGGATATGATATGATAAGTCACTTATAACGCGCCTGTACACAAGTGTTTTCTAGGCCTGACAAGACAAGGGAGTGAAGACAGAGAGAGTACAAGACAAATGATCATACAAGGCCTTGTGTCATTCAGATCATACAAGTGCAAGAACAAGAGGTGCAAGGGGAAAGGGAGGGGGAAGCACAAGAGAGAGGGGAGGGATAAATAGGGCAGCAATGCTCAGAGTAAGTGCAGCCAGGGCAGTGTGGCTCTGGCTAGTGCAAGGAGAGCAAGGGACAGTAGGGTTACAGTTATAGGCCCCGAGGCAGTGCAAGGGTGACTGATCAAGAAGGAGCCTGTTACCCAGAGAGGCTCTGAGGTTAGCCAAGCAACCAGCTGTACAGCAGACAGGTAGGTCAGGTAAGTCAACAGCGGAGGGAGAGAGAAAAAACAAAAGAGAAGAGGAAAGCTTTGAGCTGCTTCAGGAACTTCATGATAAAATTGAAACCATTTTAAACTTGGGTGCCTCAAACCTACAATGGCATTAACATCACCCCAATTACCATATGACAAACACATATATAACACAATAAAACACCATGATGGAGAGTTTCATGTAACCTAGGTGCGAGAGCCCCTCACAGCATATTAAAATCATCCCAAAAGGAATAATCATAGCACCATGGAGGGTCAATTAATGTGTTCAGAACCCGAGTCCTTTCCCTCATTACCAGTCTGTTTTCTGGCTATCCGTTGCCAAGCTACCTTTAGGTAGCTTGCAAAAGCTGTGGCCACCTGAACTACAGATAGGGCAAGAGTAACACAAAGGCTGGTCTCTAGTGCCTCAAGACACTAACCCTGAAAACTTCAAGTAAATAGTGTCTTCTTCTGTCATTATAAAGCTGCCAAAACTAAGTAAAATGTATCAGTTTCACTCTCTCCACAAAAACAACATGCATGAGCTTCTACTGGTGTCTTCAGCCAATGGCATGTTATGGCTTTGAGGGGAAGGATATTTAGCTTTCCTTTAGTTAAATGAATCCTCTGACAACTATTGGAAATCTCAAAGAGGTACTTAGCTGCCCATACCAAAGGCGACAGGGGAGGGTAAGGACTGACTTGTGTTTTCTGAAAATGTGCTTCATCTCTGTTAGACTCCATAAGATTCAACCATTTCATTTTGGTCAGTGTCTTCACAATTATATCCCAAGCCCACTTTCTGTAATGGCTTCAGATTTTGAACCAGCTTCCCATCTGCATTAGATTCCTGAACAGCCCTTTTGTCAGTTCCCCATTTTCCCTGGACCAGAACATTTGCCAACATAAAAATGACATTAAAGCCAAAAGGTCAGAGAGATAAGTCAAACCATTCTCCAAATGTGCAGCATATGCTGAGGAAGAGGGGAGGGGAGGGGGCATAGACAGGAGGCATGTGAGGAAATAATTTTTTGTCTTTTGTAACACACACAAATTCCCATAGCCACATATCTCACTCCTATAGAACCCCACAGACATACCCTACTCCTATAAATTATCAACAGGTGTTCAACTGAATGATGCTGCAGTCTATCTCCAAATCTAAAAATACCTCCTACAACCTGTCTCATCTTGATCCGTTGTTTCTCTATATGATTTGTCTATGTTAACCTGAGGTTAAATCTAATCCCCAAGTAGACAAAATGTTCACATGCCAGACATCTCTATCCATCCAAGAAAATAAGAGGGGAACACATCTTAGTGCTGGAGATGTGTATAACATGAAACTTAGCTGTGTTAACCTTTAGACCTCGAAAGGACATATATTCACAACATTTGTTCACTAGCTTAAGTAACGACTTTGGGGTCCTGGCCAGAATCATAGCGCCATACGCATAACTGAGGAACGGCAACTGCCTGTTTGCACAGCAGGGTATGTCAGCCTCCACTGATTCAAGGTAAGTTGATAGAGAGTTAACATACAGAATAAAGAGAAGGGGTGCAAGCACCCTTGCCTGCCTCCCTTCCTAACCTTGATGTATGCACTCAATTCACCACCTGTGACATAGCAAACACATATCCGAGTATCAGTGTACAAAGCCTCCAGCGTGTTAACAAAGGTTCTGGGACTCCATAGACAGGAGCACCCATTCTGAAAACATACTTTGACAGGATCAAATATAGATTCAGGCCCTGGTGAAACGTACGTGAGCCAGCTCTAAAGGCCAGTGGTGTATCTTACATAATTCTCAAAGTCCACTCCTTGAGCCTCATTAGCAATATTCGAGAGAATAGCACTTTGACCAAAGGCATACCATCTAATAAAGTAGTAAGTCGATATGATGAAGGGAGAGACATATATAAGCACAATAACACTAGTTTACCAGATCATTGGGACCTGTCCTGTTTGACAGAATTATGGGGTCCTTTTCTGGTGCATGTGTTCAGCGTGATCATCCTGAGCATGGAACAAATAATTGGGAAAACCATAATTCCATGGCACTTTCAATGGTCTCTGCCTTCCGATCACATAATCCAACTCTCCAACCGAAGTTTAGCCTAACCTCTCTTCCTCTAGCAAAGTCCCTCCTGCTCTTATCATTATGGACATATCCCCAATTAAATAGGGCATTAAAGTGATCACTTCGGTCAATCTCATAGATAAGGACCTCTGGTACAGCTTGGGTACCCATGTCCTATGCGTTAAAATGTCTTTCTACAGTCCTCCAAAAGGTTTATACATTGGCTAATATAGGAGCCTCACATAAGTCATCCCAGTTTTTCTAAGCAATCTCCAACTTCTGCCTGGGCAAGGCTGTTTTATAGTCCTGCTGTTTCAGCAGTTGCAGCACTTAAAGCAGCGTCCAGGCTTAGTCGGTCAAGTGGCACATCGAGTAGAGCGCTCGCTTTGACATCCGTGCACGAATCCCGGCAGGGCCAAACTCAACCTTTCATCCGCCCGAGGTCGATAAATGAGAACCACACATCGTGGGTAATAATAAGGAGCGCTCAGATACCTGAGGGCTCGTAGCACTATATAAATGTGAAATTATTATTACTGCTTTAAGTGCTTCAAAGAGGGCTCTTTTTGACCTTGCAATTATCCGATACCGATGATCTCTTCTCTTTATGATTACTTTTCCCATTTGGTCTGGGAATTCTAAAAATATTATTATAGGCCACTGTAATATGTGCAAATGCACGGACAATTCCCTTTATCTATATCTGGAGGCAACTCGTCCACTTCAACTTCAAACCTGTGATTTGGTGATGGAGGGAGTTGGCAAAGGGATGGGATCCGAATTACTACAGTTTTACAAACATGTGTTCCCCACAACGCCTTTATGTTAATGGGGCCCTGTGTGCTAACAGTTATTGCATTGCATTTTTTATCCTGATAGCCAAATCCCTACCTGTGGCTTCCCCACGCTCTGCTCTTGGGACAAACGACTTTGATAATCGCTCTACTTGTCTTAGAAAATTATCAGAATCCCAGTCCTCCTAATAAGCCCATTGATTGCAATAATCATTTGGATCTTGTTCCCACACACAAGCTCTACCTAAATGAGACACTATCCATTTGGCCAACTTGATGCCCCTGAGCCTATTCTCACATTCTCTTACCCGCTGCCTTGAGCCACAAAACAACATCTCCCCTTACTGTGATGCTTCTGGGGATATAGCTCTTCAAATCATATAAAAAGTCTACTGCTTCCGCTTGGTCCTTCTTGACTTATTTGCCATGTTTGACATGATCGACCACCGCACATAGCAACAGTCCTCCACTGGTTTGCCTCCGAACTTTCAGGCAGATACAAAGCAGACAAAATAGTTGATTTCAGATCTTCAAACCATTGCTAGGCTTGACACTAAACTGGCACACAAAGAAAGAAAATGTGGGAAGTAGGATTTATCTTGCTGCACACCAGCCTACCTGAACAATCAGTGACAATTCTGACTGCTCTAATGCACCTGCAGTTCAGGAAGGAACTCAAACCCTGATTTTAAGGGAATACCTAGATGTCGCTTATGGCATGCTACTATTCAGAGCTATGTACCACCCCTAGGGTTTGGAATATCCTCTGTTTCTGCCAGCATCTTTTAATCTCAAATTACTTGTTTAGCACTCTTTTGCTTCCTAGATATGGTCACACAATATAGACGCAAATAAAAATACAACACAATACAAAATGAATGTGCCCTGCATGGACTCACACATCCCTCTACCTCAAACAGTACAGCAATATAGTCACCCCACCATCAATCACTTTGAAAAATGTAAACGCAATATTTAAGAAATACTACTTCAGAAATATCCCAGACACACCACATTCTGACTGCTACTGGGAATTCATATAAAGGGAATTGTATATATATATATATATCATTAAAGTGACAAAAAGCATCCTAAAAAGGTGCTTGACATTGAAAGACCTATTTAATGTCCTAATATAGAGAGTGGTAAATGCAGGCTCAGTACAGGAAATGGGTAACCCCATAAATACAAAACAAAAACACACTATTAACTTCTACGAAATGGGACTTTGATGTTTGGGGAACACATATCCAGATTTTACCCATAGACAATATCCCAAATGTCTTCATTAAGCTTTTCAATAACAATCGTTTTTCACCAACCATGCAATTTTCCTCCAACAATACGGGTAAAATTACACAGACCCTCAATACCTCCAGCCCCGACCCTCACAACCTCCCTAGGTGACTGCTTAAAAAACTGTAATTTAAAACACCCAAACCAAATAGATAACCTAGTTAAAACCTAGAAAAATGTAAATTCAATCCCACAAAAATGGTCATCTGAACTTGGTAGAGCATTGTCAATAGCAGATCTGCCATTAAAAACTCCACCAACATTTATCAAAGTTTTGAAATGTTCAACATTGATTTCCAGGGTGCCGATGAAATGTGATTTCCCAAAACGTACAACACGTCTTTCCATTTCAGCCTGCCCAACCGCTACAAACGGTTCTCTATTAATAGAACTATTCAACTCTGATGCAGGGTCAAGGATCCAAAACGACTGTGGTCAATACCCCTCACACTGTTCGTTTTGAGAAGTAAGCATGCAGCCCCACCCTTACCTGCCTCTCCCCCAATAGACATTGAGGTTGCTCCAATAGACAAGTAACTTCCTGATGCACATTTGTAAGTAGCATCGAGACAGGGCCGCCTGTGGCTAAGGATGGAGATTGGGGCTTTGGACGTTGGTAGGCAACACACTTCAGTGTTTTTCAATGTACGTTCTGTGCAAAATTAAAAATTGAAGAATTGTATACCACAAAACAAAATTCTAAACAGGTCTTTAGCACTATTTCTTATTAACATGAACAATGCAACACTACAAGTTGAAAAACAGAGTCGTTGATGATGGCAATGCAAACATTAAGGCAAAACAGCTCCTGTTCATTCAAAGGAAAAGATTTAAATTGTTATTCCAAAAGTCATGGCTACTGGCACTGCATTCGGAAATATGATGCTAATCAGGGTCATACCACTGCAGCAGTTTCAGACTGGAAGAGCTTACCTGAAATCATCAAAAACGTACCCTAGCATTAAGGAGGGTATTTCCTTCCACCAAAAGCTACTGGTCATGGGAGGGGCACAGGCTAAAAACCTTAACTTTTATTTCTATGCTATTTACTTATTCTACGGTTACACATCAGATGCACACCTTGTACTCCTTGTCTCTGCGCGGGGGTCTCCATTTTGGGATTGCTTAGCTGGGGTCTGTAAAATAGAAAGTTGTGTATCCAGCATGTCTAAAATGATCAGGGCAAGTGTATAGCAGCATATCCTGGTTAACGTCCTTTTAACTAAGTTACATAAATATCCTTTGACTTACCTGAATGTGAAAACTGCTCATGGGACTCACCTAGACAAATATAGTGTTTTTGTGAACATTAAAATAACTTAGCTCCTGCGCCTGTATTTGATAAATATTTCTGAAGGTCATGGAACCATGCCAGCTGTATGTGAGAAGTGAGGGCATGTCGGTGCTTCAATGGGCGAGCAATGACATGCATCCTATTCTATCCTTAAAAAGAACAAAGAGCAGGAACTGAAAGAGTAGACCAGTACTGCCTTCACTTGTTCCTCCAAACAAAGAAAAAGCATGGAGCCTAATAGTCATTTCTACCTCCAACCCCCACTCTCTTCAGTCAAAGAAACAAGGGATTTAGCAGGTAGAAATTCCTCGCTTCAGCCCTCATGCCACACCACCTGTTTGCACGTCACTTTTGCTTTGCCTACCTTTGAGTGTGCAACAATTAGAGTTTGCTTAAAAGTCAAGGCAATAGACCAACCTATTAGCATTCTTCTCAGTACTGGAATATTTCCTGAGAATGGAAGCAAACAACATTTACGAGGCCTGTGACCTGCCCAACAGACTCTTCCTTTATTAGCTAGAGATTGGAAGAGATTGGAAGAACACACCTGCCCCTGCAGAGCAAACAAGCCCGGATTCCCAAGCATGTCACATACCTACCCATTAAACCTGGTAAAGTAGCTCAGAAGAACAAGAGGATCGACACTGAACAGAGTAAGCACTGTACTTTCCATCGGGTGACTTTCTCGTTCTGCTCTCTACCGTTACTGTTTACAGTATGATATGTTATTGTAGAGAGAATAAAGCAAGCAGCTGACAATACAAATCACTGCCAATCTCTCGATCTCTGTCTCACGTTTTCCTGTCTTGCAAAACCTTCCACAATGTGTTCCGCCACAGCATGACTGTGCTGATGTGCTTACATATTATTTGTCCTTAGCAGAGGTTCCCCAAAGTCAGTGATTAACCCCGGTAGAAACATGACCTTGTCCCTACCCATACCGCCCAGAGGTACTGAAAATACAGTACATTCTGCCTTCACTGTGTTCTAATGCAGTAACGAATGTTTCTGCAGTTTATATCACACATGTCTCTCACGCTCTGTCTCACACTTTCCTTTCAGACGTCCCACTGTTTGCTCTGCTACAGTATGTATGTGGAGATTTATTTTTTATTTTTTTATATTACATTTGTTGAACGACCAGACCCTGGGTTATCATGGCGTTATTACAGATATCTTATAATTACTGTGAAAGAGTTACATTACATCAAGCAAAAACTGGTACAGCTATTAACACGGGTATATACAGTTTATGAATACATGCAATGTGTGCATGCATGTGGGTGAGAGAGAAGGAAGTGAGATGCAGGAGGGTAAGGAAAGTATAGGCAGGTTCAGCGGTGGGAGCAAAACGTGTTGGACAGAGGCGAGACTAGGAGGGAGTTGGAGTGTGAAGACAGGAGAGGGGAAAGAGAGCGGGATAAGAACATGGGGAGGAGTTTGGAGAGGGAGAGATAGAGGGAAAAGGTAAGAACAGTTGGTGGGTGGAGATAGGCGAATTAGATGAGACAAGTAAGATCCGGGGAGGGAGTGCACAGCAAAGAGAAACAGAGTGACAAGGATGGGTGTATGAGAGAAGTGAGGAGAACATGTGGCGGCAACTGTGAAAGTAAAGAGACAAAACTCATCAACTCCCTTAGGAAGCTACTGATGGAGAGAGTTAAACATGTGCACAGCCTTTAGCCCTTCTCCCCCTTAGGCTAACAGACAGGGACACACAATAGGGGTTCCATGGCTGTAGTATATGGAGATTACATTTATATTGGTGTGGAATAAGGAAGCCTTTGCTAGGAAGATTGGCGCCCACTTGGAGGGTGAGGTAAGTGGCAGGGGTCACCCCTAATATGAAGTCTAACTGATGTTCAATTGTTAAAATACCTGTTTTTTTCCCTATGAAAGGCTGAAAATGGTTCCTTGTGTTATTCCTGAAGCTAATCTATTGTTGTCTGCTGAAATAATCTAGCATATGCAAAGTGTTTCTTAACAGAGACCCCCCAGAAAGGTCTTCTGTTTGAGAAGGAGGAGGAGACGAAGGCACTGTACAGCAAGGCAGTGCTGGGCTGTAGCATGGAGTGGGAGGGGAAAACTGAAGCATGTGTCAAAGTTGTAGGTTTCTAGCCCATGTTCTTGACACACAGCGCCCATGTGTTGTAGATGTTCTCTGAGCTTGGTAACCACAGTAGGCTTTTAAAACATGGTGTCTACAGAGAGCACTGAATCATAGACATGCTGGTGAAGAGCACAATTGGGAATCCTGCACAGAGAATGCAGAGGAGACTCAGGTGTGTCCGTTTGGAGCCTCCAACCTTCATACCCCATCCCTTTTCCTAAACTACACCCACCCTCAAAGTCCCTATCTTTTCAATCACACCCAAACAAGTCCCACCTTCTCTTTGGCACCACTGTCTTCATCCCCACTTTCCAGTTTTAGGACATGCATGCAACAAGCTCCCTGCTTTCACACTATGACTTGATGAAGAAGACTGTTAGTCCCTGCGGCCTTATTTCCGGGGGATCTGGTTTCCAGTGTTTTTATTGTGATGTGTTGGCGGTTTTTCTTCTATGGTGTTTCCTCTTAAGCTTGGTGAGTTAAAGAGCCATGTTTTGACAGTTTTCTGAATTCTAGGTGATCTTATGTTGTTCATAGTTCCAAAGTGTCACTGCTACATAGTAGAATGCTGATCCCTGAATTTTTTGTTTTGTGGATTGTTTTGGTTCGAGGAAATGTCATTGCTGGACCTCAATGTTCAATTTGGTTTGTAGATGGAGATTTTTTTCCAGTATGAATTCCGCTGCTTGGCTGTGGATTGGTCTATGTCAGGGGTCTGCAACCTTTGGCTCTCCAGATGTTTTGGACTAAAAATACCACCAGTCCTAGCCAGCATAGAGAATCATGAGGGGCCATGGATTTTGTAGTCCAAAACATCTGGAGAGCCACAGGTTGCAGACCCCTGCTCTATGTGTTATGCACAGTATTTTGAAGAACATGTGCTATTTGACCATTAGCCAAAGTAGTGTTCTCACTTAGTGAGTCTGAGGAGCTGTCTTGCTGCTGTGTTCCGTATTCGTTTTTTTCATAATGTATTATGGCATTCTGGGATAGATGCTGCTGGTGTATCCTATTCTTGACATGACGAGAGAGATGATGGCGAGTGTTCTGTGTGGGAAGGTGAAGAAGGGGAGTATCCTCTTGACTGCGTGTAAGTGGAAGAAGCATTTCTTAACTAATGTGTTCACTTGCAGTTCTAGTGTTAATTTATTGACCATTAATATTTATTTCGGACTGCTTTGGATGGTTCTGGTGGGTTTCCCAGTTAAGGAGGTCATTGAATGTGGTGATGGTGCGACAGGTCATTGAGTGCAATCAATAATTTGGGTTGAGTTTAAGGCTGTTGGTGCTCTTCCATTGGTTTATTCCTGTGAGGCAGTTGGTAACGGTTGGGTTTGGGTCTTTGATGGTGTTGATTTTGTAGATGATTTAAGCATTGTCTGTGTAGTTGTAGCAGGTCTGGCCATGTTTTTTAATGAGGTTAATCGGGGGTTATGTGGATGTTGAAAAGCATTGGTGAGAGCGTTGAGCCTTGTGAGACTCCACATGTTGTTTTGCAAGGTGTTGACTCGAATGGTGTTATCCAAGTTATTTTTGTTCTTTCTGTCATGAAGCATTTTAGCCAGACAAGTGCTCTGTTGCCGATTCCTATATATTTTAGTCTTTTGATGAGTATTCGTAGTGGACTGTGTTGAAGGCTGCTGTTAAATCCAGTAGTATTAGTGCTGATTTGACATTGCAGTCTGTGTTGGTTTTTATTATTATTATTATTATTATTATTATTATTTGTATAGCGCGCCATACCCTGGAGTATCAGGGCGCAAACAGACAAGGATATGTTCGACTTGGTTACAGGTACATAGAGATCAGATGAAGGTGCAGAGATGCGCTGAGCTTGGTTACAGATATGCTCGGCTGATTGCAAGTACAGGAAAAGGCAGGAAGTGTAGACATAGACATCAGCAATATTACAGCAAGCAGATATGAACAAGGAGAGATCAAGGACAGGGGAGCAAGGAGCATACTCCTGTTCGCATAGTATGAAGTTATTTACAGTAATGTACAATGTGACAAGTGGACTAGTTAGCAGTCGTTGGGAGAGATCAAGGACAGGGGAGCAAGGAGGGATCAGGACAGGGGAGCGAGGAGCATGCTCCTGTTCACGTAATATATAGTTATATACAGTAATGTACAATGTGACAAGTGGACTAGTTAGCTGTCGTTGGCTCTCAGCCACCTAGTGAGGTTTTGTCTAAATTTTGCGAAAGGCTGAGGTTCTCTGACATCATGCGGGAGGGAGTTCCATAGCTGCGCAGCCTTGACCGGGAAGCTATTTCCTCCTATAGTGGCAAGTTTGAAACGCGGGACTTGGAGGCAGTTTGCGTTGGCTATTCTGGTAGGTCTGGAAGAGGTCCTTTTGCGTAATCTATCCATGAGGTAAGGTGGAGCTTTGTTGTTGATACATTTGTGGGTGAGGGAAGCGATTTTGAGATGAATTTTGTCTACGGTGGCGAGCCATTTGTATTCTCTTCTTGTCGAGGATATATGTTCGTTTCTATTAATCTTGAGTGCTGCTCTCAAGGCATTGTTCTGGAGCACTTGAATTTTGTGGATGGTCTGTTTATTAGCTCCAATGTAGAGTCCATTACAATAGTCTAATTTGGACAGTATCAAGGCTCTGGCAAGTGTAATGCAACTATTTGTGGAGAGGAATTGTTTGCTCGCTCTGATAAGTTTGCATGTATATGCGGTGGCAGAAGCTAGAGAGTTGACTTGTTTGGTAAAGTTCATGGTGGCGTCAAGGTAGAATCCTAAGGTTTTTACTTCATGCGCTACTTTTATGATGTTCCCATCAATAATGAAGCTGTCGTACTCAGGGGTGAGTTTGGATATATAGGTAGTGGTGCCCAGGATGATAAGCTCAGTTTTATCATCGTTCAGGCATAGGCCGTGTGTGGCCATCCATGCCTGAACGATGCTATAGATCCTGTTCACTAGGGCCAGGTCCTTGGCGTAGTCTCCTGAGAGCGGGAGGAGGATCTGGGTATCGTCTGCATAGTTAGTGTAGGCGATACCCAGATGATCCATTTCATCAAAGAGAGGCTTCGTGAAGACATTGTAGAGGGTGGGTGACACACAAGACCCTTGTGGAACACCGCATGTTATGGGGATTGGATCTGCTGAGGCTGATGGAGCGAAGACTCTCATGGTCCGATTACTCAGGAATGACTTGATCCAAATTATGGCCTCTTTTGAAAAGTGGGCTGCCGAGTCGAGGTGACTACAGAGGACTGTGTGGTCCACTAAGTCGAATGCCGCTGATAGGTCCAGGAGGAGAAGTAGGGCCGCTTGGCCATTGTCTCTGCAATCGTCTATTTGGGCCTTAAGATCTATTAACGCTGTCTCGGTCCCATGTTGCGGGCGGAATCCTGATTGACGGATTCCAAGTAGGTGGTTAGACTCTAGGAAACTTTGAATTTGCAAGTAAGCCACTTTATCTAAAATTTTTAGGAGAAAGGGCACAGTCGTGATGGGCCTGAAGTTAGTCGGAATGGTAGGGTCAAGGGTTTGCTTCTTTAGTAGTGGCAGTACCCAGGACTCTTTTAGGTTGATCGGTACTGAGCCTGAGGTGAAGGAAGAGTTGATTAGTTTGGTTATAAATGGCGACAGTTCTCTCGCAGCATCCTTGATGAGTTGTGCTGGGCATTGGTCGCCTTTGCAGTTAGACGGTTTGAGTCCCAGGATGACCTTTTCTACCTCTATGGGCGATACCTTAGAGAAGCAGAAACGGGCTCCCAACTTGGGCTGTGGCGGTGGCGCTGAGCTCTGAGGGATGTGTGGTGTTAGTGATGCCTTCTTGATGGCAATTTTGGTTTGTAGGTTTGCTACCTTGTTTGTTAAGGCAAGTTGTATGCTAGAGCACCATTTTTTATCCTTGGTGCAGTTTTCTTGGGGTACAATGGGTGTTTCCAATTCTTTCAGAATGCTGAACAGTTCTTTGACACTAGATTTTGAGTTGGATATTCTAGTATTGTAGGTTTCTTGTTTGGCTAATAATATTTCTTTCTTGTATTGGGAGGAGGCTTTGGAGAGGTTGAATTTATTTTTGACTGATGGGGAAAGTCTCCAAGTAGTTTCAAGTTTTCTTTTGGCCAGCCTAAGATTTTTTAGGTGGGGCGTGAACCAAGAATTGAGGTGTTTTTTAGGTTTGCTATTTCTTAGTTTGAGCGGGGCTATGTGATCCAGGGCTGAGGACATGGCTGCATTATAATGTTCGACTAACAGATTGGGGTCCATGCAGTCGGGTAGTGAGTTTAATTTAGGTATTATAACGGGCATTAGATTTTCTACTGTCATTAGTTTTTTATTTCTCGTTGGCAGGGGTGGGGCAAGTGAGGACGGGGCAGTGACCCGGTGGGTTGTCACTGAGAATAATAGTAGGTGGTGGTCAGTCCAGATCTGCGGTACAGAATCCGTAATATTTACTTTGCAATTATGTTCTGCTATCCAATCAAGGATGCGACCTTTGTTGTGGGTGGGTAGTTCAACTTTTTGGATGAATCCCAGCTCTTTCAAGGTCAGAGCAATCGCTGACGATTGGGTGTCCTTATTGTCATTATAGCCTAGATTAAAGTCTCCTAGCACTATTGTTTGGGATGTATTTTTTAGGTTATTGGACAGGGATGTCGAGATGTCCTCAGAGAAGGTTCCAATAGGACCTGGTGGTCTGTATATGAGGATGATGTTTAGGGTTTGGGAGTTGGCGATGGCTATTTTGACCGTGAGACATTCACAGGATTGCATATTGGTAGTAGTGATGATCCTCATGTCCAGGCTAGTTTTAGCTATGATTGCTAGACCTCCACCTCGGGAGGTGAGTCTGTCCGCACGTAGGATTGTATAGTTGTCTGGGACTGCTAGTGATAGGGCTGGGCCAGCCGCATCATGTAGCCAGGATTCTGAGATGGCCAAAAAGTCTAAGTTGTCTGTAGCAATGATATCTGAGATCTCTGTGGCGTGTGCGACTAGCGACCTGGCGTTTATAAGTGCACCTTTGAGATATGATTTGTGGTCAGCTAAGTTAGGGCTGGTGGTGTTATGACAACCTTTAGTTGCCTGTTTGGAGTTATTTATTTTAGGTCTGTTAGGCTTAGGCTGTTTCCTAGTAGGTTCCGCAATACCCTTCAGGGGTAACTGTATTTTGTTTCGGGATTTTGATAGTTCAGCCTTCTTGGCTGGTATCTCATGCAATTTGGACAGGCGAGCACGTAGTCTAAGGTTTCTGTCTACAGTGTTGCATGGCCTTTGTAGGGTGGTACTATCTGGATAGTGGGTCATTTTAAGTCCAGTATTGGGTTGTTGTGTGTTGAGCATGATATGGCGGGTGCGATGGGTGGAATAGGACGTGGTGCAAGGACTCAGAGTGTTAACTTTGGTGCTTATTTTAGGTGGTTGTATTCCTAATGTGATGAGGAGGGCGATATACAATGGTAGCCAGGGTGACCTGTAGGCAAGACCCAGGGAGTACATGCTAAGTGACTGGATGATAATCCGATAGGAGTAGTTTCGGTGGCAATTGAGGTGGCTAAGACTAGGCAGGCTAGATGCAGCTATCAGGCTAGGTGCAGTTTCAGTAGCGATTTGAGAAGGCCAAGAACAGGCAGGCTAGATGCAGCTGTCATGCTGGGTACAGTGTCAAGGCAGAAGGGCATAATACAAGTCAAGTGTGGTCTATTGCCGACCATGGGGCACAATGCAGATCAAATATGGTCTATTAGCGATCATGGGGCACAATAGGGCACAGTACAGGGCAAGTGTGGTCTATTAGCGACCATGGGGCACAATGCAGATAGAATGTGGTCTATTAGTGGCCATGGGGCACAATGCAGAGCAGGTGTGGTCTATTAGCGACCAGGGGCACAATGCAGATCAAATGTGGTCTATTAGCGACCATGGGGCACAATAGGGCACAGTACAGGGCAAGTGTGGTCTATTAGCGACCATGGGGCACAATAGGGCACAGTACAGGGCAAGTGTGGTCTATTAGCGACCATGGGGCACAATGTAAGTCAAATATGGTGACCATAGGGCACAATGCAAGTCAAATGTGGTCTATTAGCGACCATAAGGCACAGTACAGATCAAATGTGGTCTATTAGCGACCATGGGGTACAATGTAAGTCAAGTATGGTGACCATAGGGCACAATGCAAGTCAAATGTGGTCTATTAGCGACCATAAGGCACAGTACAGATCAAATGTGGTCTATTAGCGACCATGGGGTACAATGTAAGTCAAGTATGGTGACCATAGGGCACAATGCAAGTCAAATGTGGTCTATTAGCGGCCATAAGGCACAGTACAGATCATCATACAGAGCATCATAGGGTCAGGCAGAGGGGGTCAGGCAAAGCGATGTCGTGGTCCCGTGCACAAAGCCTTGTGCAAAATCGGGTGTCTTTCTACAGGCAAAGGTGCTCAGGGGCAAGGGAGCCTTACCATGGTGGATGGCTCGCCGGAACGTCGTGGTGTGGCTGGGTGCCGTAGGTGAGCATCGGCGTGGGTCGGCTCGCGCTCCGGATGCGAACTTCTGATAGTGAAATATCCTGGAGTTGAAAGGGCAGTGTTTCTGGCCCCTGGCTCCTACGGCTCCAAACAGGCACCCAACAGCCTTAGAGTGGCCTTGGAGCTGGCCGCCGGCGTGATCCGCCTGCCGGCGGTTACAGCTGATGTTAACGAGGCTCAGCCTCGGTTTCAGGCCGCGCTGCGCCCGGCATGCGCGGGTCAGGCGGCGTGTGGGGACAGGGTCAGGCAGGCCCTGTCCGTGTTCCTCGTGGTTCCTCTGCTGGGCTGGGGTGCTGGGGGGGCTCCTGCCCTCGCCCCACGATGAGGAAGAGTGGAGTGAGGGGGTGAGCAGGCACCCAACAGGCCTTAGAGTGGCCTTGGAGCTGGCCGCCGGCGTGATCCGCCTGCCGGCGGTTACAGCTGATGTTAACGAGGCTCAGCCTCGGTTTCAGGCCGCGCTGCGCCCGGCATGCGCGGGTCAGGCGGCGTGTGGGGACAGGGTCAGGCAGGCCCTGTCCGTGTTCCTCGTGGTTCCTCTGCTGGGCTGGGGTGCTGGGGGGGCTCCTGCCCTCGCCCCACGATGAGGAAGAGTGGAGTGAGGGGGTGAGCAGGCACCCAACAGGCCTTAGAGTGGCCTTGGAGCTGGCCGCCGGCGTGATCCGCCTGCCGGCGGTTACAGCTGATGTTAACGAGGCTCAGCCTCGGTTTCAGGCCGCGCTGCGCCCGGCATGCGCGGGTCAGGCGGCGTGTGGGGACAGGGTCAGGCAGGCCCTGTCCGTGTTCCTCGTGGTTCCTCTGCTGGGCTGGGGTGCTGGGGGGGCTCCTGCCCTCGCCCCACGATGAGGAAGAGTGGAGTGAGGGGGTGAGCAGGCACCCAACAGGCCTTAGAGTGGCCTTGGAGCTGGCCGCCGGCGTGATCCGCCTGCCGGCGGTTACAGCTGATGTTAACGAGGCTCAGCCTCGGTTTCAGGCCGCGCTGCGCCCGGCATGCGCGGGTCAGGCGGCGTGTGGGGTCAGGGTCAGGCAGGCCCTGTCCGTGTTCCTCGTGGTTCCTCTGCTGGGCTGGGGTGCTGGGGGGGCTCCTGCCCTCGCCCCACGATGAGGAAGAGTGGAGTGAGGGGGTGAGCAGGCACCCAACAGGCCTTAGAGTGGCCTTGGAGCTGGCCGCCGGCGTGATCCGCCTGCCGGCGGTTACAGCTGATGTTAACGAGGCTCAGCCTCGGTTTCAGGCCGCGCTGCGCCCGGCATGCGCGGGTCAGGCGGCGTGTGGGGACAGGGTCAGGCAGGCCCTGTCCGTGTTCCTCGTGGTTCCTCTGCTGGGCTGGGGTGCTGGGGGGGCTCCTGCCCTCGCCCCACGATGAGGAAGAGTGGAGTGAGGGGGTGAGCAGGCACCCAACAGGCCTTAGAGTGGCCTTGGAGCTGGCCGCCGGCGTGATCCGCCTGCCGGCGGTTACAGCTGATGTTAACGAGGCTCAGCCTCGGTTTCAGGCCGCGCTGCGCCCGGCATGCGCGGGTCAGGCGGCGTGTGGGGACAGGGTCAGGCAGGCCCTGTCCGTGTTCCTCGTGGTTCCTCTGCTGGGCTGGGGTGCTGGGGGGGCTCCTGCCCTCGCCCCACGATGAGGAAGAGTGGAGTGAGGGGGTGAGCAGGCACCCAACAGGCCTTAGAGTGGCCTTGGAGCTGGCCGCCGGCGTGATCCGCCTGCCGGCGGTTACAGCTGATGTTAACGAGGCTCAGCCTCGGTTTCAGGCCGCGCTGCGCCCGGCATGCGCGGGTCAGGCGGCGTGTGGGGACAGGGTCAGGCAGGCCCTGTCCGTGTTCCTCGTGGTTCCTCTGCTGGGCTGGGGTGCTGGGGGGGCTCCTGCCCTCGCCCCACGATGAGGAAGATCGTCCCATATGGATAGTAACGCTGTTTCCTCTCATGGGTGTGAAGGCTACTTGTACCTAAAAATCAGAGGTTTCAAGTTTCAAATGCGCTCAACCTAAATGTATCTAACGTGGTGTGGTTCTATACACAATGAGCATGAACCCTGATATTAGTGATAGAAAGTAATATTTATTGCTAATTAGTACATACTTGGAAGATCTTTCCAACAAAAAAACGTTGACCTAACATAACAATTAACCATGAGCCAACACACGTATTTCGAGACCTAAGTCTCTTCTTCACGGCTCCACAAAGTTTACAAATGATCAACAAATTAAGGCTTCACATTCACAACTTTCAGTGATGTTAGTAATATGTGTAATCAAAATTCAGTTAAGAAAACATACAATATCCTGACAGTTATGTCCCTGCTGTCAGGGACAACGTCACGCACCACAGTAATTAATCCAACAAAATGTTTTATATCAAATTACAGAAACAATAAGCAATCAAAATCCATGATAACATGTGATATGAAATAAGGACACAAAGACAGAAAACAAAGAAAAACAGTTTTTGAATGTCTCAACAGGTATTACACTTCAGATGACTTAACAATGAACCTTTAGGTTGCATGCTAAGCAGTGATGCATGTGTGTGACATGCGGCCAAGTGCACCCAGAAGCAGGAAACCTGGATGCAACAAATCCATTGTGAATGCTCCTACTAATACATTGCTGTGTTCCTTATGAATTGAGTATGAAGGGTTCATGCATTTCAAAAGCATAATACTGCAGGAACTAAGGTGCACAAGTGATGTGTCCGATGAGAGATTGCCTGTGATCTAAACGATATTATTTTTAAATGTCGATGCTCTATTGAATGTATGATTGTATTGACCGGATTGGGTTCAGTTCTTTGAAGGTCACACAAGTTTTAGTATTCTCCAAATGAGACAAAACGGAGAATAGAATATTCCTATTCTGGAAATCCAACAAGTGGTCACATGCTTTGTTAATGTAGATGGATTCATAACTTATTGCAATAGTTCATGTAGGATCAAATAACTTGCATTTAGTAAGGATTCACTGGTTTTGAGATCAATAATGGATGCTGCGATTGCGTTTAAAGTTCCCTGGTTTAAATGTAAGGACACTCTGTTGTATACAGTGGAGTCTCCTTACATTTAAAACATGGAGCTTTAAATGTGATGCTGGATTTATGCAGTGGAATAGCCAATACAAGACACCTCCTGTGATGAGATTAAGCAACACTGTGATCATGCATTCAGGCATCACATGGCCAGAAAATTTACAGATAGTAGGTACAGCTGATGCAGAAGCCCATGAATTGCAGCATCCAATAAATAAGAGTATCATTCTGTCACGAACAGGGCCCTTTATATGGGGTAGAATAGTACGCGGGAGGGTGCCATATTAAGTACTGCAATCAAACCATGGCACCTTAATCACAATTAACATTTTTCAGTGTGGGCAGACACAAATCATGAAAGTCAAAACATGCAACAATCTTGAAAGTTACCGAAGCCAGTGGTGGGTATTCTGCAGGAGGTTAGCATCTGCAGATCAGAGGGGTGCCCTTACTTCACTCTTGGAACAAACTTGCACATGAGTAGTACTGTTTCCACCTAGTGCGACACTGTGGAGAGAGTGGGGAGGTGCAATCATTTTCTCTTTAGATGTACTGGTGATGATGGAAAAATAAATAAATAAAACTGAGTGTCACTCCATGAGACAAGCTGTCTTACATTGGTGCCAAGGGTGCAGTGTGTGTCGGCCGAATTTTCATTTCATGAGGACAAGTACAGGTATTGTCCAGGTAAAATTGTTTTTTTCTCTGTGTGGTAAATCAAATGGTGATTTCTCTCTACATCAGAGTTACTTTCCCCAGCAAGGAACAGACCACATTGTTGTGAACTTGAGTAACATAAGCTTCAAATTACTTTGGATTATTTTCCACATATTTGGTAGTTGTTCTTTGTTTTCAACCTAAAATACGTTTGACTAATTTTACCAAAGTTCTCCTCTTGCGCCACAAATGGAGTTGTGATTTTCCTCACCAAAACGTTTTGACATATTTTTATCATTTTTCTAAAACCTCTGTTTATTGAGATTCCTGAAAAGGTGCAATGCAATTTTCCTTTTTTATAACTTCAGGGATTTGAATGGACTGTGAAGAATCAAGGGTATTCGTCCCTTCTCCCCAAGAGGGAGCATCCCTCTTTGAGGATAGGGAAGTGACCTCATTAGGAGACAGTCCTCCTTAGGGGCCAAGGACTCCTGTTCCTGTGAGGAACTCCCTAGCCCATCCACTATAGTAGCACATATGGGACTATCAGATACAAAGAACATTATAGATTCCAGAGACTTTGGTAAAAGATCACATTATGTCCATAGAGGAGGATCTGTCTCTGTAAGGAGAGACGTACATTTAACTGAGACATGTAGGCTGAAAAGAGAGAACAAACACTCTAGGAAGAGGAAGAACACGCCAAAGAGAGGTGAAGCACAGACAGAGAGAGAAGAGTGTAAGCAGGAGAAGACCTCTGATGACCTGACACCTGGAGGAGGCGGAGTCGAGGAGAGTTTCGGATCCCACAACTTTCAGAGGAGTCCTGAGCATCAGACAGAAACGCCTAGCATTTCTGAACAGAGAGAAGCTGAGCAGAAGGGAATCCTTATCCCAGTGGGGGCATGACCACAATGGCTTTGTGGTGGGCAGTGCGTCCATCAAACAGCACTGAAACATCCAGCATGAGACTCAACGAGACACCTTGCGACCCGCATCCAGACCCGTCACAAGGAGAGAAAAGACCAACTGCGGGACACCGACAACAAGGAGAAGCACGAGATCAAGAGCAGAGGAAGAGAACTCGCGTGAGCCCTGAACCTGATAGCGTTCCCATACAGAGGTAATGGAGAGGACGGGAGTACCCGGTGGCCACTGGGGTATCGTTAGGGAGTGGGAAAAACTGGTCCCAGTGAAATTGATGAAATTCTAATTATAAAGCCATTAAAGTGGAACAGGGTTAATTTGATCAACTGAATAACAAATACTCCAGAAAGAGAGAAGTATAAAGAACTGGGCACAAACGCCCTGGAAATAGGGGAACGTGCCCCATGTTTAAGAAATAAAGAGTGGAGGAAACCAGAGAGAGAAGTTTATAAATATGAATGGGAAGGGAAATCAAGTGAACCAAATAAGAGAAGAAATAAACTGAGCAAGCCTGGCTTACAGGAGAGGGGAAGGTCAAGTCACTACAAAGTAGGCTTGGGTTACAAGAGTCAGAAAGGCATATAAGCCTGAATCAAAGTAAAAGAAAGAGTGAGACAAAGGATTGTGGAGTAACTATAACAAAACATGAGACAAACCCAAGTACATTGTAAAAGAGTTACAGACATTGTCCAGAAGGTGGCAAGAGACTACTTGAAGATATCTTACTGAAGAAAACTAACCATGGACTAAGAAGAGACATTGTCATAAGAGATAACCAGGAAAGGGAAGACATTCTCGTAGTATAATTTCAGTTAGTTAAACTACTGGTAGAGTCAGTTAGAACTAGTTTTGGACTGCTGCCTATGCATGCACAACATATTTCAGTCACGGCTCCCTTTACACAAACCAGCTTTCTCAAGAATACCTGTATAGATACATTTCAGTGTGTAATGTGTTTCATGTATGATGGCTCTACTTGCGCCTATGCTGACCATGCTTGAGTGCTTGAGTGTTTGAGGATTTTGCTTTGAAATTAAATGGCACTGTTCCAAACGATATCCGAAGCTAGATGATGGGTGTATCTTGCACTGCCAGCTCATGCAAAAGGACAGTCATCAACAATCAAGGATCCACAGTTTAAAATAATGTTCCCAAACAAGCCATATGCAGAGGTACTGGTCCCTGTAAACCAATGTAACCCCTTCCTTTACCCGTCAAAGCCTAGAATGCCATTATTTGAGCAAATACAGCCACAATTTCCCTACAGAGAGCCAGGTCTCGTGCTCAGGCACAAAATAGTCCACTACCAGAATACGTGCTTCACCTCATGGTGTCATGTTCGATTGCAAAAAGATCTACTTGATCCTTGATCGTTACACGTTTAATAAAATCAAATCCATTGAGTTAGGTAAAGATATACATTGATTATCTCTCTAGAGCATCACAACGCTCTCCTGGGGGAATATGCACTCTACCAATATACCTGTTAATTTATGTCATCGCTCATACCTATTATTATATTCCCATGTATGCCTCCATATGCCCAAGTGAATCATGTGGCCACACCACTGGTCCTTGTACTTTGGAGGAAGAATGGCTAATAGTGTTGGCTAATGGCCAATGGTGCTCAGATGTGCTTATGGTGCAACATTGTCTTCAGAAGGAGAATCTCTACTCTGTGATCCATCTGAAAAACAAAAGGCAGTGATCTTCCTGACAAAAGGCTATGCATGCTTTCATTGGACAATCAATCTCACATACATATCATTTACCTTAAACTGAACCATTCAAATGAGGGAGTTTGGGGTGTGTGGGGAGCGTTTTTTGTGTGGATGTGTCATTTCGCTCACTGAATCATTCATGTGACTGACCCCTCTGACCTCCCATTTCACACCACACTTTATCTACGAATGCACAAAAGTCGCTCAATCAGCAATTTGGTATTTTAGTCACAATATCTATGTCTGATGGGCTGTTAGCAGGTGTGAGGAATGCATGAGTGTATCAAGCTATGTTGAGTGTGTGCCTTTGCATGTGTTGGGTGAAGATAGCTGGTCGATGAGAGTGTTGACTAATTGAAATGAAACAGCCACTCATGACTAATGACAACAGAAGACCTATCTGATACACAATCTGCTATTGACATCAGGCTCCAAACATTTAACTCTGTGTGTTTGTATGTAGAGGCTTTTCGGCATGCATATTGTACATGTGGAGGTGGAAGCTGTAAGATTTGGCCAGGTATTCACCATCATTGGTCCATTGATTACTGTGCCTTGCATAGGGTGGCCATAGCTGGAAACATTCTGTCCATTCTTATATAATAGCAGTGAATGGGCATCTGAAAGTGGACTCTTGACATATGTTACCTCTAGGCTAGTCTATGATTGCTATACATTGGAATATGATATGTCCTATGATGGCAGCAATTGGCAGGGGACACAATTGTTCTGCAATGTGTGTAAATGCTTCATATGTTTCTGGGTACTGCTTCTTTATTAACACTCTTGTAGTTTAATTGAACTTGATAGGCCTATTGTTGTAAACCGACTGGTAATGCGCATTAATTGGACATGCTCCGAATTATCACTTTGATGTTATTGGTCAAATGCATTGATTGTAAACTGCATTTACACAAATCCTGAATGAAGTCATCCTTGGCGATTAGTGTGAACAATAACAGATACACACATAAAATACTGATCAGTATTGAAATAAACATGCAAAGGTCACCAAAAGAGATCATATGTGACAACCTTTCTTAGGTTTTCACTTTGCCAATATTCAGAGAAATTGGAAATTCTTTCCCCTTCTGAACCTTTTAGCTATGTGAAACCTGCACATTATTGTACAGGATTGCGATTCTGGCAGTTTGGACTCGTTCACACATGTACAATAACATTAATTTGCTGAACCACACAAGTCTAATTTGAATGAGAGTTTAACTCACAACCACTTGAATATCCTGTGTCCAAGTATAACGTTTCAAAGGTAACGATCATGTGAGATGTAGAGGTTTCACATGTAGAAGAAGTTAAAGTCATCAGCACCCACATCACTAGAGAGTGTTCACCAGCAATGTTGTATGTGTACTTGTATTTATTTAGTAACAGTGTCACTCTGAAAAGAAATGACTTACAAAGTAGGCAATAACAGGGTGCAGAGGCAGTCCTAGGTTAGGGTACCTTTACACATGAAGACAGTTATATTCAATGATGTACACAGGATTATGAAAGAGTAAGAAAGCAAACGAATTAAAAGACTGGTGCTGGAGAATATTACACAATTTTTAACATTGAAAGCCTGAGACCAATATCTATATATTTACAAACTACATTAAGTAATGCAACGGCAGAATACACAAGAGCTGGTTTGGGAAGTAGGTTTGACTAGGAGGATGAAAGGGTTGGAAGGCTACTTCTGTTGCTAGAAGTTGGAGTTTGAGCCTCGTTTTGAAGAGTTCCACTGAAGAGATGGCTCTGGTGGGTGGGTCAGAGCATTCCAGTGGAGGGGGGCAAGTAGGGAACAAATGCACGAGTCTGCCTGAGGTCAATTTGACTAATAGGTTGTAAAGAGTGGAGACACAGAGAGCTTAAGAGAGAGAGAACAATCGAGATGTGTTCAATGATGTAGTGGGGGAAAGTAGCAGACATGGATTAGAGAAAGTAATTCTGCATGGAAAGCCATCCTGCATGAGACTGTAGGTAGAGGTGGGAGAGGGTCTGGGTAGGTTGAAAACTGTGAGCATCACAAATTGAGGACTTAGTAGAGGGGAGGAAGAGACTGTAGCAGTAGACCAAGAAATAAGCCAGCACAGTAGTCCAGTTCGTTTTAGCACAAGAGTAGATATAAGGGTTTTAGTGGAGTGGTGCATGAGGTATGGGTGGATTATTCAATTAGTCTGGCTGCAGTGGCCATGATGA
This sequence comes from Ambystoma mexicanum, assembly GCF_040938575.1. NCBI lineage: Eukaryota > Metazoa > Chordata > Amphibia > Caudata > Ambystomatidae > Ambystoma > Ambystoma mexicanum. Next base: position 800,675,840 of record NC_090924.1, on the reverse strand, counting down.
AGTAGCAGAATTTCGGATGGCTGTCAAAGTGACCCTGAAGGTTTCAAGCCATGTGTGGGGGTGAGGAAGCCAGGGGGCAAGAAAGGGGAGAGTGGTGAGTAGGTTTGGCATTGGAGACAGGTAAAAAGATGACTTCCATCTTTGAATAGTTTAACATGAGGCATTGCACAGTCATACAGTAATGAAAGGCAGTTAGCCAGTTGGTTTAGAGATTGCGGGAGAGAAGGAGGGGAAAACGAAAATGATCTGAGTATCATCAGTGAATAGATGACAGTTAAAGCTAAAAGAGAAATTGAGTTTGCAAAGGCAGGCGTTATAGGGTGAAGCTAAGTCAGCCAAGCACCGGTCTGTGAGTTACAACCATGAGAAGGGGTGTTGGGGAGGAGGTGCTAGAGTCCCTTGACATGAAGAAGCATTGTCAGAGAGATAGGGGGACATCCAGTCAAATGTGGTGTCCTTGAAGCCAAGGAGGGAAAGATTTAGAAGGAAGGAGGGATGATCTAGAGTGTTAAAGGCAGCAGAACCTTTAAGAAGAATGTGAAAGAAGAAGAGGTGGGAGTCGTGGGCAGTGTTAGAAACATTGGTGACATGGATAAGTGCAGTCTTGGTAGAATATTTGGACTCGATGTCAGATTGGTGGGTGTCACCAAGAGATTTTATTTAAACAATTGGCTGGTTTAGCATTTTGTGACAGCAAAATAAAAGAATACAGTTGCACAGATAAAAAGCACCAAGAGAAATCCAACAAATACAATAAATACAATTTGCCTAGACGATGCTGGTTACAAATACTTCAAATCACCTATCCATCCACATAATAGACTAAATGCCATCTTGGGAGAGCAGAGAGAAAAAAAGATAATATGGATAAATAACTTCCATGCTGCAACCCCAGACCACCACTATGCCAGATCAACCAGTGTTTACAGACTACCCATCTTAATTGCTCTCTGTCACTAAGCCCCGCATATAAAACCTTCAGTTGCTTTGAACATCAGCTCTAGCAAGATGACCTCTGCCTGCTACTAATATACCCACCCAACCTAAGTGTGCCAAGCATGCCAGGTCACCTATCTCATCCTTCCTCGTTCTTACCCCTAGAGCTTCTTTGAGATTTAACAACAGGGACGTATGCGTGGCCGTGGAATGGTACAGAGGTTCCGAAGTATGGGCTAGGTCCAACTCCTGAGATCTTTCAACAGCTGCTTGGGATTTCCAAGAAAGATTTGACGCAATAACTACACACAAATATGTGAAAACACCTTGATGAATTCACCAGCCAACTTAAAAACGGGACTTAGGTTTCCAACTCCAGCATTATTGAGAACCAGGCCTTTTGACTTGGGTTTATTCAAAATTAGGTGATTTAGTGCCTAATTCGCAGAAGCCTTTGAATGATACTGTCCGATCGGAAAACGCCATGTGAATACAGCCCTTAGGGTACAATAAGTTGTTACTGCATGGAGCTGTGCTCTAAGGGCACTTGGCATCCTCACAAAGAGGTCTCAATCATTCATATAAAGTAACATCGGCACAGGCTTCTTGTGAGTCTAGTAATTACCCGCCCATAGCACAGGCGATGTATTTTGATGGCCGAAAACCAACCACATCATGTATTCAGCCTCGTTAGTACAGACTCATGAGCATGACCAGACAGCGTCCATTTTGTAGGAATAGAATTCGCCATTTTGATTAATTTTCACTTCTTGCTTTCTGTTCAAACTGCTTTGCTGTAAGCGTATTCTATTCCGTAGTTGCTCATGCAATAGAGCAAGGCCACAAGATACATGTTGAAACACAACACAGGCAACCCAGACAGCAATGCCCAGTCTCCTCCCTCACAAGCCCTTGGAAGTAAGCAACAAGGCATTTAATCACTACGCAGGTGCCAGCTAGTCTCGCTGATGCGGTAGAAATGGTAGGAATGAACAATTAATGGCTTGAATTATGCTCTCTTTTACGGTCCCCCTTCACTGACCCCTGTAGAGCGAGTTGACCCCTAGCACACGAACAGGAACTGGAAGATAGTGAGGCCTGGAATGTGTCTCTCCCCTGCATGCAGCTTGCTTGTAAGAACAAGGGCAGTATGTTCCCTAAAACAAAGAATCGTGTCTGCAAGTCCGCAAATTGCAAACTGTTGCTAAATGAATGTCTATTTCAAAAGAAGTACATTATGGGTGGTATTGAATATGTGATTTCTGATAATAAGATGTTTGTTTTGTATATATATAATTGTTGTAGAATGCTTGCTCTCTTGCGTCCCTCAGGGTCTGGAGACACATGTTGGGGGACGTGAGACCCAGTTGGCCAACTGAGACTATTTGCTTTGCAATAAACCCTAGATTTTGGGAATTGAACCTCGTGTCTGGCGTATCAGTTCGTGTGTGGTGATTGTGCCTTGTTTCCATATGCGAGGGTCCCCAAGGGGCCCCATCAAAATGCCCCCCAATTAGGGACCCTCCCCCACTTGTTCCATCATATACGTTGTAATTTAAAGAAGACGAGAGGAGAAAACGAAGCGAGGACGAGACGGTCGAGCCGGGACCAAGAGGTGTTCGGGGTGCCCCTGTGACAGTGATGAGAGACTCCTTTGCAGATCTGTACACAGCTGATCCCTGGTCGACGTGTCCAGCCAGAGAACAAGGAGGCGAGGGTCCCGAAACGAGGCAGAGTGAGCCAAGATACGCAGACACAACGATTTTTGGTTGCCTCAGTATATGGACGAATTGCGTCTTCAAAGATGATTTGGTTGATCAGGTGAGTCGTGCCCCAATTCTAAATAACCCTGATATTGGTTGAGAGTCAGTTTTGCAAAATAAAATGCCCAGGGTAAGGTTAATTAACTAAGGGTAAGGTTAAAACATGCCCGGGGTATTGGCTTCCTGCCTAGTGGGATTTTTCCACTGCGGTAGACAATCTTTGGAAACTGGCCAGGTCACGCCACCCGTTGGTTCACCGGCATATGAGATTTATGTGAAGTATGGTATAGGGGCAATAACGTTTTGTGAAATTTGGCATAGGCAAACCAGACACGAAGAAGATTTACAATGGCCAAAACACGGGAGTTATGAAATTGCGAGGATAGATTATTTGGAAAAGGTATTGCTGCGAAAAAAGCACACCCTGCGGCATTTGACGTCATTAGAGACTGGAGGAAGGAAGCTATGCTTCATTGGAAAAGCAGGGAGAAAAATACACGCATGCAGAAGTCAAGAACAGAGAGAGTGAAGGAGCAGGATGAAAAGGAGTGGGATGATAATTTAAGAAGGTCAGAGAGATGTGGTCAGTTGGGAGTAGACAAAATATATCCTCAACAAGAATTGCATTCATCAGATGAGCTAATAAATAAAATATTAACTGAGAAGAGACAAGAGCGCCCAAAAAGAGAGGCTAATGGAATTACACCAGTGCCCATTGCTCAACCCCCTTCAGTTGCACAGCCCATCCCTGCTGCTCGGATCCCAGTGCAGACGCAGATCATACAGCAAGGAGCGCTACGGCCCGCATCTCCAGCGCCGCAGCAGCCACTCCCCGTTCACGTTGTCCTATCCGCACCTCCCTCTCAAGACATTCCCCTTCCCCCTCCGCCCAATGAACTTGAATTAACTGTAATAAGAGAAGACGATACAGGGAAAGAGGGGACGGCACAAAGTGAGTGCACTAGAGTAACCCGTAGTGCGGTCAGTATGGAGAGAAAACGGGAGCTGAAAGAACAGGCAGAGATGTATATAGATCGAAATGATGAGACATCAATGCTGGATTCGATGTATGATTTCAGAAAGACTGATGAAAAACAGGTACTGTTGGAATGCATAGGAGAATATTTAATGGAGAGATGGAAGCAGTTAATTGTAATGGTACCACCACAGAAGTTGCAGGATTTGAATGCGTTGGCACGATGCAGAGAGTTTCGATGTAGAAATAAAGGAACATGTGGACAGGCTTTTTGAATTTAAAAATGAACTTGATGATGCATATGCTGAAATGTTTGCCATTCCAGGGTATAGGAATAAAGATATATGAAGGGATAGGAAAGAGGCGGTACCATATGTACAGCAGCGATTTCATCCGCCGTCAAGACAGGCTAGTGAAAAAATGAAAATATGTACACGGAAGGCGCTAAAGTGGATTACAGATCCTAGTGTTCCCACGATGGAAGTGCACAAAATATTCGATCAATATACATTGCCAATGAAGAGAAAAGCACTGCAGGGGATGGTTGAATATTTACAGGATAGAGATATAGAAAATAAACAAGCTAGCCCCCCGAATTGATGGCACTATATAAGAGAGCTATTGAACGAGGAACAGGAGAAACAGCCTTATCACTTGATTTGGCAATAGTATTGCATATGAGGGAGGGAGGGGGAAAAGTAAGTGCGGTATTTCCGATGAGGGAAGTCCCACCTACTTTTGTGCCGAAAGTAGAAATTCCTGCAACAGCTGATCAACCAGCACAGGTAACAGAAGCACATTTTACAGCACAGTATGCACATGTCCCGTTCTCCAGACAAGAGGTGAATAATATAAAACAAACGATTCCTGATTTGAGGAATAATCCAGCTGGATTCTATAAGGAAATAGAGTCCTATTTGAGATCGTCAATTTTTACTATGAATGATATAGACTTAATATTCCCAGTAATTGTGCCAGCAGACATATGGAAGCAAATAGGAAAAGTGAATGATGAGGATGCCTACGGTGCCACGTGGGAAAATATAGCTATAGAGGATAAGAATAGAAAAGCAGGCGAGAAACCATCACCGAATATGCAAGCACTACTAGGACGAATAATACAAAAACTGTAGGAAATAGTTCCAGAAAAAAGAATTGTATGGGACAAATTAACTGCATGTGTTCAAAACAAAAATGAGCTATCTACAGATTATTTCAATAGATTTGAGGAAGTATTTATAGATTTTAGTGGGCAGGATGTAAGCACGGAGGCAGGTAAAATACTATGGGCCTCATTACGACCCAGGCGGTAATCTTCCGTCATTACCGCCATGGCGTAATGAGCGTTTACGCCGTGGGCCGATGGCGTAAAGAGCGCCACATTACGACCCATCCCGCACGAGCATTACGCCATGGCGGTAATGCAATTAACACCATGGCGGATAAGGCCCCTACCGGCATCGTAAAGCGAGCAAGGTGCACTTCCGCCACCGTAAGTAGCGGCCACCATAATTAGCGGCCACCGTAATTAGCGGCCACTGTAATTTGCGGTGGCCATAAAAAGCAGGACCGGAAATAGCGTCATCGCGCCGGAACGGGAAACAGCACGTTGGCCATCTTTAAAAACACAATCCATTGCCATCCTACCGAACAACACCAGATCCAACCCTGACACCTGTCCCAACCAATCACCCACCCATCCAACTACCAAAAATGCCTAAAGCTGTTAAGAAGGCATGTGACCGCCAGCGCCAGGAAAGATGGGAGCCGGGAAGAACTCTGCATGCTTGCGGAGACCCTGCAAGACAACGCAGCTGTCGTTTTCTCCCCTGAAATGACCAGGACAGCGATAGGGAAAAGGAAGGCCATCTGGGCCCTGGTGGCCGAGCGCGTCAGCGCGGTGGGGACCATACCCCGCACCCCACAGCAATGCAGGAAGCGCTGGGACGACCTCCGCATACGGGTCAGAACGGTCATCTCTGCGAACCGCAACCTTGCAATGGGTACTGGTGGAGGGTCGGAAATCCCCACTAAAACTCCAACCGTGGGAGGAGATTTGTGCAACCACGATTGGCATGGAAGCCATTGAAGGCGTCGGAGGGATGGAAAGGGGAGCTCCGACATCAGGCGATGAAGGTAGGTGCCTCAAACAAGACATGCCATAGTCACTGCAGTCCATTCATGTGTAGCACAAGGTTGCCCTAGAGTGTAAATGCAACACATTTCCACACTGCCCATAACCACATGCGAGCACCACTCTGTATACACTGCTGGCACCTGCATACCTGCACCACATTCCACACTAAAAGGAGACAACCTGCATGGCCCTGCCTGAAATCTGCCTCATCTACTGACCAGAATAATGTCTATCATTGTCATTCCAAAGTCCGCAGACCCATCAATAAAGCCCTCCCTCCTTTGCTCCACCACAGGTACAGATTCACACCCCGAGGACCAGGACACCCCTGCGACGAAGAGAGCCAAGAAGGCCAATTATACCGTCCCCGCACCCTCGACCTCAGCTGCAGTGAGGCAGACCCCACAACAAGCAGGACCCACTGCAAGCATACCGGACGTCCCACCGGCAAGCTCCCCTGTAGTCAGCAGGCCAGCAGCAGCTGCTCCACCTCTACCAAAATTGCCTGCCACAGAAGGCACCGGGTCAGCGGCCAGCAGCAACATGGGTGAGACAGCTGCAATAGCTGCATGTTCAGACTCAGACATTGAGGAGCACGAAGTCCGAAGCCCCACTGACCTACTACATTCCCCCTGTTTGTCAGACGCCAGCCCCCATGAGGATCACACACAGGGGCACACAGAGGTAGAGGAGTGGCCTTCTACCCCATGCCCAGTCCTCAGTCCACAGGAGGGGAGCAGCCCCTCCAACACACCACCAGCACTGGCCATGGGCCAGCAGGGGCAGCAGTCCCTCGAGGACATCACAGAACGGCAGCAACAACTGTCCACGATGCTGGCTGAGCATGCCGCTGAATGTGTGGGGGCTAGGGCAACCATTGAAAAGGCCACGGAGACCCTAAGGGCTGAAGTTGCTCAGAGCACTGCCACCCTGAGGGATGCCATGCAGGCCATGTCCAGGGACATCTGTGCTGAACTTGCCGGCTTGCGTCGTGCGCTCACTGAGCTCACCCACACCCTACAGGACGGGCATTCACGGGGGCAGGCAGGGACATCCTCCACTGCCAGTTCTGCACAGAGCAGCCCCGTCCGGCGTTCCGGACGTAACCTGCGCTCCACAGCCAGGGGTGCCCCGGGGGCCGGGAGAGGGGGCTTGTAACAGCCTGTGCCCACTGTCACAGGCATCTGTTGACACCTACATGGGGTGTGTTGGGGTGTGCAGGGGGGAGGGGGGAGGGGGTGTGTTGGGGTGTGCAGGGGGGAGGGGGGAGGGGGTGTGTTGGGGTGTGCAGGGGGAGGGGGTGTGTTGGGGTGTGCAGGGGGGAGGGGGTGTGTTGGGGTGTGCAGGGGGGAGGGGGGAGGGGGTGTGTTGGGGTGTGCAGGGGGAGGGGGGAGGGGGTGTGTCACGACGTTTCATAGTTTAAATACACTTTTTTCTTTCCCAAAATGAAATGTGTGGACATTTTCATTGTGTATGTGTGCTTTATTGGTGTACAGTCCACAGTGTGCATGTCCCAGAGACACACAGTGCCCCAAGTGCAGTCTCCATGTAATTCACACCAGCCGTGTGTGCTAGAAGCAGTGGTCGATGATACTTAGGCGCATTGCACGCCCCTCCTGTGCGTCGCCTCCTCCATGGGGTGCCGCCCCATCTGCACCCTCCTCATCCTCATCGTCAGGTGGTTGCAGTTCTGCGTCAGGGGGCAGGGGCACATTCCGTCTGACGCACATATTGTGTAGCATGACACATGCCATGACGATCTTTGCCACCTTCTCATGGTGGTACAGGAGTGCCCCACCAGACCTGCTGAGGCTTCAGAACCGTGCCTTCAATAGGCCAAATGTCTGCTCTATGACCACACGAGTACGTGTATGTGCACGGTTTAAGTCCTCCTCGTGCTGGTTCTGCGGGTTACGGACTGGTGTAAGGAGCCACCTCTTCAGGGGATAGCCTGCATCACCTGTATGTAGGCGAGAATGTATGTGTCAGTCATGTCGTCTGATCAAGAACATGATGTGCCAACATGGCTTGCATCCAACTGTTACTTTGGCTCACTTCTACATGCACTAATTGATGCACACAATGCAACCAGTATATGCTCATGGCTCCCAAGGCCTGTTTTGCATGCCATCACCCAATGTATGCAGAGGGGTTGAGTGCAATGTGAGTGCCCATCCTCTGTCTCCGTTCTCTGTGTTACTCACAGCCAGGTGGAGTATGCATCATTCCCCCCCCTATCTGCCAGGTGGAGTATGCATCATCCCCCCCCCTTTCAGCCAGGTGGAGTATGCATCATCCCCCCCCCCTATCAGCCAGGTGGCGTATGCATCATTCCCCCCCCTTTCAGCCAGATGGCGTATGCATCACCCCCCCCTTTCAGCCAGGTGGAGTATGCATCATCCCCCCCCTTTCAGCCAGGTGGAGTATGCATCGGTACGTCATTCACCTGCCCACTTCCATGACATTGGACTCACTGAGTAGCCAGGATCTTGGGCCTGCATGTCGCTCCATGTAGCGTGGTATTGTGGAGTTCCTCAGGACCATAGAATCATGGGTTGATCCGGGGAATCGGGCACAACAATGTGTGATGATCTTGTTGGAGTCACAGACCATTTGCACGTTGATTGAGTGGAACTGTTTCCGGTTGCGGTACGGTACCTCCATGGCACGTGGAACCACCAATTCCACATGGGTGCAGTCGATGGCACCAATGCAACCGGGTATGCCGGCTAGTGCATGGAAACCCACTTTGGTGTTTGCAATGTCCTGGGCAGTCCGTGGTAATGAGATGTGGTCGTCTGTGTGCTTGAGGAGGGCATCGAGCACTTGGATGAGTGTTCGTGAGAATAATGGTTGTGAAATGCCATGCAAATGCCCCACTATGTGCTGGTATGTGCCTGTGGCCAGGAAGTGGAGTACAGACACTACCTTCAGTAGGGGGGGATGGCGGTTGGAGTGTCTATCATGCTGACGATGTCGTTGTGTATCATGTCTACGATGGCGGTGATGGTGTCCTGGTCCAAATGGTACAGGGTGTGGATCTGCTCAGCAGTGAGGTTGAATGGATTGGCTCTGATGCGTGGGATTGGGGGCTGCCTGCGTGTTGGCACTGGCTCTGCTGGTGGGGCTTGCTGGGCCTGCCTTGCCCTCCTTCTCCTCCTGCGTCTCCTCTGTGCTGCCTGTTTTTGTTGTTGCTGTTGTAGCACATGCATTGCTATCAGGTCCTCCAGCCCCAACATTGCTAGTCGTATTGGTATCATTGTGGAGTGTGACTGGGTGTGGGAAGGGGTGGGGTGTGCTCTTATTGTACTTCTTGAGTCTGTATTGCCTTCACCTGTGCTGTTTCTGTGCACCTGTGGCAGCTGCATTCACTTTACATGGCCCTTTACGGTTGGTTCGCGATGGCGTAATTAGCACCATGGCCGTAAGGTACTTAACGGGCTGGGTGATGGCGTTAGGTACATGTCCGCTTGGGTCGGCATTTGCGTACCTTTCCGCCATGGCGCTAAGTACGGTGTGGCCGGTCGCGTGCGCGCATCCTTAGCGCCGTTAGCGGCAGCGTTAACTACAATGCCGCTAATGGCATCGTAGTTAACGGTCACGGGTCATGATCGGACCTGGCGGAAAACGATGGCGGTAACCATTTACCGCCATCATTTTTCACTTAGCGCCAGGGTCGTAATGAGGCCCTATATGTTGATAAGTATGTGAGAGGATTAATACTTCCAATTCAAAACAATAATGACATCGGAAAGTGCAAGGCAAGCAAAATCATTGAGTGCAGTATTACACATGGCCCAGTATTATGAAAATAGGGTGAATACAGAGAAAGAGAAAGAGGTGAAGGATAGGGTAAATTTGAAAACGAGGGTGTTACTTCAGCAGGTAGTGGGACATAATAGAGGGAGAGTAAATACACAAGGGAGGAGTAATTCTAACATGCATGGAGGGCCTCTGGGATTAAATCAGTTTGCATATTGTAGAGAAGAGGGTCATTGGCGAGTGCAATGTCCACACTTGCAAAATAGGTATGAGTATGGTCGGAGAAGACCGCACAGGGGACATCCGGGAACAAATGGACAGAGTAGAAATAATAATATGCAGCAACCCCAGAATAATCAAGGAAATGGCACTCAGAATCAGAGCCAAGATCAGAGTCAGATTTCTCATAACCAAAATCAGAGTGAGCGAAATAAAGGCAGGAGCGGAAACATTTTTGACACACAACCCAATACATATTATTGTGGCGATTATACATCGGATGATGTGTTGTTTCCTCAATAGGACAGCCCAAGACAGGGATCGGAACCAGTGTCCATTCCAGTGAATCAAAAAGAACCCTATGTAGAAATGAAAGTTGGGAATAGAGAGCACAGCTTTCTCGTAGACACAGGTGCGCAGAAGTGCTCATTAGACCACATTAGACCACCACTTAGTTCCGGAAATAACACTGTCAGGTCAAAGAAATATTTCAGTAGGGTTTGCAGGTATGCCAGTAATCAATCCAGTGTCCCAATCAGCACCAGTAACATTAGGTCCATTTACTGAATATTGTCCATTTCTCTTAACAGAAAATTGTGGGGACAATATTTTAGGATTAAACTTGTTGAAGAAACTGAGTGCAGTTATCCATTGCACTCCTAATGGAGTGTTCTTGACAATATCGCCACAGAATTTACCAGTATCTGAGTTCCTGTCCAAACCTTTGCCGGGGGAGTTGAGTGAAGTACCAGCTTGTATATGGGCGATGAATGACAATGATGTGGGATGCTTGAAGATAGAACCAGTCAAAATTGCTTTGAAGGAGGGAGTAACATTGCCACGTATTCCTCAATACAAGATTTCAATGGAGGGCGAGAAAGCATTGAAAAGTATTGTTTCAGATTTGGTAAAATTGAAGGTAATTGAAGAAATTACAGATAGCACATGTAACAGCCCCATTCTCCCGGTGTATAAGAAAGGAGGGAATGAGATACCGTATCATTTCATAATTGATCTGCGCGCATTGAACAAAGTGGTTGATCCTCAATTCCCATTGGTCCCGACGTCACCACAATTTTGACAATGATACCTGCCTCCACAGAATATTTTAGCGTAATAGACCTTAAAAATGCATTTTTCAGCATCCCAGTACACAAAGATAGTAGATACTTGTTTGCTTTCACATTAGGAGGGCGGTCATTTACATTCACGTGCATTCCACAAGGCTAAACAGAGAGTCCGAGTATTTATAGCAGGGCATTGAATATATGTTAGAACTACCGGCAGGTTGTGTATTGTTACAATATATAGATGATTTATTAATTGCTGCTGATACAGAGGAGATTTGTAAAAAGAGTACTGTCTTGTTGTTGTCACACTTAGCAGAGCATGGCCATAAAGCAAGTTTGCAGAAATTCCAATATTGTCGAAAGGAGGTGGCTTATTTGGGCTACCTACTTTCGAGAGAGGGGAGAAGACTGACACCAGAAAGGATAGAAAGTATCTCTGGTATGCCTATTCCAAAAATGCAGAAAGGAGTCAGAGCCATAATAGGCATGGCGTCCTATTGCCGGCAGTGAATAGTAAACTTTGCGATGATTGTGAAACCAATGGTGGAATTGACAAAAAAGGATGCAGTGATGCCTTTGCAATGGAATGAAGAATGCTAGAAAGCATTTGATCTGCTCAAAACTGCAATGTGCTCTGCCCCAGTTTTGGGCACACCAAACTATGAAAATAATTTCAAATTATTTGTGCATGAGAATGAAGGCTGCGCGTTGGCTGTTTTGACACAATAACAAGGTGGAAGAAATAGACCATGCAGCTATTTTTCTTCCGCGCTGGACCCTGTCACTTGCGCGTTACCACATTGTTTGTGAGCTATTGCAGTGGCTGCTGAATCAGTGAAACAAACTGAAGGAATGGTGCTGGGGCACACCTTAACTTTAATGGTGCCACAGGGCATAGACGTTCTATTAAATAGAACGCAGACGCAACACCTCACATCCGCTAGATTGGCTAGATTCGAAATTGTCCTATTTGCACCACACATTCAAATTATGAGGTGTCGCGTTTTGAATCCAGCAGAATTAATGCCACTGCCCAATGAAGAATTAGGTGAGAATGAATCACATCCCCATGATTGTTTAATGGTTACTGAGGAAGAAACGAAAGGAAGAGTTGATTTAACAGACACCCCAGAGAAAGAGCCAGATGGAGAACTGTTTTGTGATGGCTGCTGTTTCAAATTACCTGATGGCACATCAACTGTCAACTGCTGCCTATGCTATTACGACACAAAAAAGTATTGTAGAAAGTAAAAGAATCCCCTACAACTCCGCACACGCCGCAGAGATAACAGCATTAACCAGAGCATGTGAAATTTCAGAAAATGTGAGTGTAAACATATATACTGACAGCCAATAAGCCTTTGGGGTGGTACATAACTTTGGCCGACTCTGGGCTGAGAGGGGTTTCTTGACATCACATGGAACTAGGATACAACATGGCCCTTTGATTGTACGATTGCTGTCTGCACTTACGTGTTCAAAGCGCCTAGCAATAGTGAAATGCGAGGCGCATAAAAAAGTAACATGTTAAGTGGGAGAGGGAAACACATTTGCAGACAGGATTGTGAAACAAACTGCCACTGATTTGAGTACCAAGATGTTAACATTACAATCAGAAGTGCCTTGTACGATAGAGATTGGAATTGCCACTGTCAAAGACATGCAGGCAGGAGCAACTGCTGAGGAAATACAAGAATGGGCTGAGGGCTCTGCAGAACTAGATCTAGAAGGTTGCTGGGTGGACAAGAAAAGTAGAAATTGGTTGCTGCCCAACTCCTATGTAACCGCAATGGTCACAATGGCCCACAGTCCCACTCACATTTGTGCAAAGAAAATAGTTCAGCACTTAGCTACAGTATGGCAGAACACACACATAAAGAAAAATGCAGAAAGACTGGTACAGAATTGCATAACGTGTCTGCAACAAAATTTTGGAAAAGGAACAGCTACTCTAACAGGTAGCTTCGGGCCCCCTCTATGCCATTTGAGGTAATCCATTTTGATTTTATAGAGATGGAAAGATGTCAGAACTTAAAATACGTCCTAGTGGTTGTGTGTGCATTCAGTAAATGGGTAGAAGCATATCCATTGAAGGACTGTACTGCCATGAGCACTGCAAATGTGATGTTAAAGGAGTACTTTTCACGGTTTGGCTTGCCCCCGGTCATATGGTCAAACAATGGCCCTCATTTTGTGGGCGCAGTGGAATTACAGATTTGCGCAGGTCTCCAGATTGACAAACGATTCCATTGCGCCAGACATCCTATGAGTGCCGTCCTTATTGAGCGCCAAAATGGCAAATTGAAAGCCAAAATTAGCAAAATCTGTGTGGGGAATAAGATACGCTGGACAGATGCATTGCCCCTAGCGTTATTGTGCATGCGCACATCTGTGCAGGTAAGGACTGCGCTCTCCCCATATCATATTGTAATGGGGAGACCTGCAAATGTTTGGTGTGTTCTGCAGCCAAGGCGATTAAATGTAATCGAGTACCCTGTGCTTAGTACGAACTGTAACCTGTTAATACAGAAATTGTGTTTGATTCATCAGCAGGTGCAGGAGGCTATTGCCATCAGATACACTAGTCCGGGGCATTCTCTGCAACCAGGCGATTGGATATTAGTGAAGAACTTTGAGAGAAAATAATTGCTGGCACCCAGATGGCATGGACCCTACCACGTACTTTTGGCAACACAAACAGCAGTCCATGTGGATGGTAGGAAGGCGTGGATACATGCCACGCATACAAAGAATGTCCCATTGTCCTTGAAAGAACTGCCGATCCAGACGACCAGAGAGAGGCAGCTGCTTCTGAAACGAAGGAAATTGTTGCCAGTTCTGTGCCGCATAATTTGTCTGATCCTGAAACAAAGCCTGGAAAGATAGCTATAAAGGAGAAAGGGCTAACAGTGCCGCAACGTTGCTCAGCAGAATCTGCATCACTGTTGGCTGACACAAAGCCTGCATCGACACTTTGGCGCCCACCACTTATTGTTGCGCCGCAGGCTGACTCTGAGCCTGAGTCTGGAAGTGCACCTGCACTATTCTTTGATCACACAGTACCAGGAGCAAGGCGGTATAATTTGAGTGATCCAATCTTCGTTTTATTGATCTTTGTTGCCTCTGTTTCCCATCACGGATGAAGTGGGAACCGGAGGCCTAGGGGAGAGAGGCGTGGGAGTTGTACAAATCCGACAGCTCAGGAACGCGGCTCCCCGGTGCTATCTTCCATGTGTAGATCACCCCTCATGGACAATAGGGGCTCATATGGTACGAAGGCAATTGATAACTGCTCTGGAGTTCTATGAGCAAATGGCACGATAATCTTGCCCAACGAATAGCAATCCAGGCTGCTGAGAACTGGCAAAACACTTTGTTGACATTCCTGAACTTGTTAACGTTCGAACAAGTGCAACGGTAAGAGATTTTCACGACGAACATTCTTGGCGAAGAAGGTCCACGAGAGAAAAAAAAAAATGCCTGTACCAGCTTTTGCCTCCTCCTGCATCGCTGCTGATAATGAGTTAACTGTAAAGACTGTAAAGTTACAGAAAAAACATTGCCAAAAAATTGTATGCAGTAGTCATGTGTGTTATGATTATATTAGCGCCGATAATGGCAGTACTGGTACTATGGTATTTAGAAGAAATGCACCTATTAGAAGTGTTCTTACCTATTAGAAATATTTCTGCCACTCAAAGCCCGGTCCACATAATGTCCTATACTTTGTCCCCAATGGAAGAGAGACACAGGGAAGGATATGGAAATAACACATTACTCTTGATAATGAATATGACACACTAAATTCTGAGAAAAAACTATTGTTGGGTATGTGCTCACTTACCACAGCATGGTGGTAAGGAATAGGTTGGTATGTGCAGCCATTGCCATTCAATTCTGCATGTTACGCATCCTTAAGTGCATTGTACTATGGGAAATGGAATAAGAGTGAAAGGGGTCAATTGGATAAAACAAATATGGATAAATTCGAGGAGGTGGTAATGAAACCTATAGGTTACTCTATATTTAGCAAAGCAAGATTAATAAGACCAGCAGTTACACCACAAGATAGATTATATGTGCCATATAAAACATCTGTAATCACGTTTCATGTGAACCTAGAAGGAAATAAAGATAGAGTGCCCCCCTCCTATGCAGTAAATTACAGTCCACGTTCTGTTCCATTTTGCATAAAGAAAAAAGGCTCCTATTCGGTAGGGACATACACCAGGTGTATGAACATTGCAATCCTTGAGAGAGAGGAAGAACCAGTGTATATAGGTGACCCTGTCTATTTCATATGTGGAGAAAAAGCTTAGCCCTGGTTTCCTAGAAATTGGGGAGGTACTTGTTACTTGGGGATTCTGTTTCCAGGGGTGTTTCTTTCAAAAACAGCAGACATAGCCAAACTATCTAGATCAAGACCATGACGAGACGAGGAAGGAGGATTAATTGCAGAGTACATAGCAAAATCATTTATACCATTTTGGGGCCAAGCAATAAACTCCTATAATATAAGACAACTGTCCAGAATATTAGAGAAAACGATAAATGGGACAACGGACATATTATACAACATGATGTTGGAGGAAAAAGGGATTAGATTGCTGACACTCCAAAATAGGATGGCTCTTGACATAATTTTGGCTGATCGTGGGTGAGTTTGCAAAATCGTGGGATCATCGTGTTGCGTATTTGTAAGTGACTCATCGCCTACGATTTTTGAATCAATAAAATAGTTGCACGTTTTGAGCTCCGACCTCCATCCCCCAGAAGGTAGTTGGGAATTAAACATAAGCTCCTGGTTTTGGGAAATATTACGCTCATGGGGATGGAAACTAATTACAATCCTAGTAGCAGAGCTAGGAATATTTATGACATGTTGTTGCATACACTGTTTACCAATAATTTGCACTGAAATAAGTGAGGAGTGCGTACATATAGTAACACAAAAAAAACCTCCTGAGTTGGATACTCAAATGAATCATGAACTGAAGACAGTGAAAGAATTCATGTCAATCAATATTGATGACAATGATGACGATTATAGTAGTATGCAAAGTTCGGAATCAGATACTTGGTCAGAAGAGGATGCAATGTTTGGATGATGCGCTTGGCTTATAGCCAAGAGATGGGTTTGTGAGTCTAGAAATTACCCTCCCATAGCGTATGCAATGTATTTTGTTGGCCAATACCAACCACATCATGAATTCAGCCTCATTAGTACAGACTCATGAGCATGACCAGACAGCGTCCATTTTGTAGGAATAGAATTCACCATTTTGATTAATTTTTGCTTATTGCTTTCTGTTCAAACTGCTTTGCTGTAAGCGGATTCTATGGTGTTGTTACTCATGCAATAGAGCAAGGCCACAAGATACATGTTGAAACACAACACAGGCAACCCAGACAGCAATGCCCGGTCTCCTCCCTCACAAGTCCTTGGAAGTAAGCAACAAGGCATTTAATCACTACGCAGGTGCCAGCTAGTCTCGCTGATGCGGTAGAAATGGTAGGAATGAACAATTAATGGCTTGAATTATGCTCTCTTTTATGGCCCCCCTTCAATGAGCCCTGTAGAGCGAGTTGACCCCAGCACACGAATAGAAACTGGAAGATAGTGAGGCCTGGAATGTGTCTCTCCCCTGCACGCAGCTTGCTTGTAAGAACAAGGGCAGTATGTTCCCTAAAACAAAGAATCGTGTCTGCAAGTCCGCAAATTGCAAACTGTTGCTAAATGAATGTCTGAAGGTGTCATATTCGTCACAATTGTCAATCATCAAATCTATTTCAAAGGAAGTACATTATGGGCGGTATTGAATATGTCATTTCTGATAATAAGATGTTTGTTTTGTATATATATAACTGTTGTAGAATGCTCGCTCTCTTGCGTCCCTCAGGGTCTGGAGACACACGTTGCGGGACGTGAGACCCAGTTGGCCAACTGAGACTATTTTGGGAATTGAACCTTGTGTCTAGCGTATCAGTTTGTGTGTGGTGGGGGTCTCCTAGAGGCCCCATCATTCTCATCAATAGAGGGAAAATCTTTTCATTAGTATCTTTGACGAATGTGTTCATGTTATGTACAGACAGAAGAGAACCGGTGCAAGTAGGCAGCTCTGCTTGACCTGTATACTTGTTGATATTTTCCATGTGAGTTGGCCACAGGAGCCGAACCTATTCTGTAATGCAGTCTCAGAATAAAGAGCCCTAATAATGTCGAGCAGAGGTCTGTCAATTCGCAAGCTGCTAATATGCCAATGTAACATTCGCGCTTCCTGGCTGTCTCTTGGTTTCTTTCTCACTCTCTCTGTAATGTTCTCTTTCTCTGACTCTTTCTTTCTCATTGCCTCCTTCTTTGTGGGTAAGAATCATGTTGTTAGATGTGCATTTGCTAGTACCAGCCCAGTTGTTGCTGAGAGATGTGTAGCCAGAGGGAAAAAATCAGATATGTTAGGTGGGAGGCAGCTGTGTTGTTTTGCAAAAGCGGCAATACAAGAGGAAGTTATTTAATCATACTAACATTGTTAATTGGCCATTGTAGAATGCTCTTTTGCAATGATCACTTCAAGTATATATGATAGTAATCATTAGAAACTTACAAGTGGCTTACTGGGCAAAGCACATTATCAAAGCCTAGAATAAGCATATACTTGATTTCCTGATAGAAGAGAGAGGTACAGTCTGATACACTTCTAGCGCACGCACAAAATACATATATGAACAAAGGGAAGGGGACAAATGAAACCAGTGACTGTTGCTTTGAATTAGAACAAAGAACATTTTGGGAAAATAAGAATGGCCACAGATCGTTACATTTGACAAATACGTTTGTGATAACACGTTTGCACGTTTGAATCACTAAATACATAATGACCACACTGTGTTTGAGGTTCATTTCGTTATAATGTCTTTCTTTATCACCGGAACTCACCCGAACATTACAATGTATTTAATTTGGAAACATATATACTGATTCAAACAGACTTGTGAGTGGAATGGGTCAAACATCAGTCACTCCATCGGGATTCAAGGCTTGCAGGATGTTAGTCAAGTCTGAAGGTAAGGATGGCTGTTACATGCTCAGTTACCTATGCACATGGCATCCTAAGCGAATTGTGAGTATATATAGTAGGGGATTTGACACAATATGAAAAAATTAAAACAGTTGTTGTTTGATGCTGCTAAGAGTTCCCTGATCTCCCTAATAATAAAGTTACTTCAGGGGCTCTGAAAAAAATAGTGCATTTGATTCATATTTTTTCATATTGCCACCAAATGAACTGAAGTTTGCCATAAACCGCAAATACACATTGGGAGCACCAATTGTGTACAGCAAATCTGCTCTGTGTTTGTTAGAGTTGTATCATTACTCCTATGGTCCAAAGATACACAAGCAATCTAGAAGGGAAAACGCCCCTGCAAGACAACAATGGAAGAATGGTGGGGGAATACACAGCAGGGGAGTACAGTGTAGAAGGGTGGATTAATGGATCCATGAGACACCCTGTGTGCTCACTATATACATAGGATAGGCTATGTATAACGCGCTTAATACCCAGAGGTTTCTAAGTGGACCCGGGGATCGAACCTGTGGTGCTCCATGTTGTCTTGTTTCCAAGGCACGCACGTTATCCCTGAGCTATCCTCCTGAGACCAGCTGCATGCTCCTAAACCAACCTTATGGGGCAAGATGCTGGTGTCAAATGGCCAGGTTGTGGCATCGAATGTCAAGATATTGCGGAACATGCCAATATTAACACATGCACCAGGAGCACATGTCACTGGACTGGAAGGGGGTTGTACAGAAGGGTAGTATCATTGTGATGACTTCAAGTGAGAAACATAGAGGGAGATTACACATGCAAGGAGGACTGAGATAATGACAGATTCGTAAGGCCATCTCTTGAGGTGGCATACCTATGTGAGGCCTCAGGCTTAGCTAAATGCATCAACAACCTAGGTGATTCCTCGCACGGCCAGGTGCTCTCCCCAAATGATCAAGTAATCCACTTTATTTCTTCATATGGCCAAGTGATCTCATTATAGGACATGTATTCCAATACATTGCAGGCAAACCCATCAAATGATAAACTTCTGCTACAAGACGCCAAGAATTAGTATCATGTTACTAATGCAACATGTCAGCAATGGAGGGAGAGAGATGGGGTGTCTGGGGGTGAACATGTTTATAGGTGCAGCAGCAATTTCATGTTTCCACGTATTACCATCGTAATTTAGTGGAGACTTCATGGCCAGCTACAAGGGTCCTGGGCCCAGGTGCATGTTCATTAACATATGTCTTGACATTGTAGCCTCTGGAACGGCCATCAAAGGTCCTGCTCGTGTCATCAATTGCTCTGCTAGTCCCACAAAAGCCTATGCTCTATCTGCATTAAAGTCAGTTGCTCAAACCATGTGGCAGATAGTGCAGTCATATGCCAAGGCAGTTCCATTATAGTTTAGGCTTTGTCATAACATGCATGCACTACTATCAAATGCACAGACACTGCCTGACATTGCCACCACATAAATCAAGTGGTGGCATTATTTGCTCATACACTTCCATTATAGGTCACTTATGGCTACACTATGCTGGTGTGAGTCACAGGTGTGAATGTGTGCATACCCAAACACTCACGCATGCTTGGCTTTTTTCCCATTCCACCTTTTTCCACATTTTTCCACACTCTCACGGACCCCCGGACTGCTACTGAGTGGCCGATATGTCCACAAAGGGCATGGCCTGAATACAAAGGCTTTGGGGTACAGTCAAGGGCAGTGAAAAGAGCTGACTGAGGGCCAACAGAAGCCACGGGGCACTGGCAGAAAGGATAGGAACTGCAGGCAGGTACAAGGAAAGACATCTATTAAGCACGTTAAACACAGCACATGCAGAGAGCAAACACACAATTGCAATGCCTTTGCAGGAATTAAGTACTTGATCCAGTTGATCTCACAGGCTGGCTGGCGTGGACTTCGGCCTGTGAGGGGTCAGATGTGGCTGTGCTTGATCTAGCGCATCTAAATGAAAATTGCAATCATGCGCACCCATTTCAGGTGGTATGTCCTGTATTTTACTTGTATTTCCTATCCAGCACTTGGCATGTGGAGCAAAATAACAACATTTATTGTGAATGCCAACTGTTTTGGCTTTTGTGAAGGTATGGGAAAGGCATTTGCCAGCCACTGCCGTAGTGGTAATAATTGGCCAATGATGGCAGCAGCTGAAAAAATGGCACAAGTCGCTACGAATATAATAGCAGCATCTAATAGCAGTGCCTGGCAAATCCCTAATGCTTATACACTAGCCAAAACTGTCGGCTTTGCCAATGCTAGGTTTTAGTAGAACTTCAGTCAAGGACACGTAAAGTGCTTATAAATAGAGCTGCTGAGGGCAGACCTGGATAAGACATTTATATTACACCAGGAGAACATTTACAGCTCCAATTAGGCCAATAACTCTCAGAAGACTGCTTTAAAAAAAAAATACTGGCAGACACTTTGAGAGCAAAATCTGATGGCTAGGCTTGATAAAACTACCTCAAAGAGATCTCAGGAGGATGTGTTTTGTGAAGGGCAGGACGCAGGGGGTAACGGCCATAGGGATCACCATGGCTGTGGGCCGTCAGTGGGTGGATGCATATAACCAAGCACCACCAATAAGCAGCTTTGTATCACTCGTCATACGCCATTTCTGCCTAGATGTATTTGAATGCAATAGTTACTGCTTATAGGTGGCGCTTTACCACCACCGAATAGCCAAAACTAACAAACAAATGGATATAAGCATATGACTCCTTAGTAATGCAAGCGCATTAAAATCACAAAATGAAAACTCTGGAGAAATTATTCATAGTCCTCACGAACCTCTAATAAATCCAAACACCTAAATGCGTATTGTACGTAGAACATCTCTGTGAGGGAAGCGAAGCACCTTTTAATGAGAGCCCTATTTGAAACTTGTGAATACCTATCAGGGTTAAGCAACACACAACATAATGACAACTTGTTTTGTATATAGTGCTTTCTCCCACAGTTGTTGAATAGTCAACAGCACCGTAAATAGCAGCTGTTATTATTACCCAATGTAATAGTACACATTTCATCATCCTTGAAGAATGAAAGGCTGTGCCAGTGCAACCAATTGAGGAACCTGTGCTGATTGAACAGAACTCAGCAGGAGGGTTTACCTGCTTGGCAGGCTATAGGACCAATTATGTAAATGTGACTAAAGCAGAAAGGCAACCTTGGCAGTTCAGTGTTGAGTGTACGAGCAATAGACACACAACAACCTGCCATGCACGCGAAGGCAGTGAAATAAGATGTCCTGGCTTCGAAGTCTGCGGAAAGTGCCTAGGAAAATGTGTCCATGTTTAGAAACGCGTGTCAGAATGTAGCAGTGAAACTGACGCGCCACAGCTTCAGCTAATCTTCCACAGTCTCGCCTAGAAAGAAGTATGTGTGTTCCTTAGCGGGATAGTTGTGGCGCTGACCGTCAATCACGGCTCGTGCTCGCCGACTTCCAAACTCAAGGCAAACATGCTGACTCATCCCTCGGGGCTTCCACGCCATTCCTGCTAGACACGTGTATTAGCGCCACAC
The DNA here is from genome assembly GCF_040938575.1 of Ambystoma mexicanum. NCBI lineage: Eukaryota > Metazoa > Chordata > Amphibia > Caudata > Ambystomatidae > Ambystoma > Ambystoma mexicanum. The sequence continues at coordinate 800,654,372 of NC_090924.1, read as the reverse complement.
GGCCATCCACTGAGTCAGGACCCAATTTATTATATTCAGTCTGAGGGGGAAAAAAAGGGTAGCTGGAGAGATCTTTTCAAATTGACAAACACCGTAGAAACGACAGGAAACAGCATAACGCAAAGCACATCATCTGCTGATTAAGGGAATGGCGCGCAGCTCAATTTCTTTCTTGGCAAAGGCTCTGACACAGATTAAAGCATGATGTGCGCTGATGGGTGAAGATGAGCGGCTTAAGCCGGAGGAATCCTCTTCATTTACTGTAAGTCCTGTGACTGTGTCATTTGACTCAATTAGCTCAAATGACTGGGGTAGAGCAGAACAAAACATAACATGAGCCCCGTGACTCATGCTGTCGCCCATGCCAGTTTACGAAATCAGTGTAATTGGACTAAATGAGAATGGATATCCAAGGGGAAAACTTGGCACCACAAACCTGAATATTAATGTGTAATTCTGTAGGCCTGTTAATGGGTGATAGATCAAGTTGTACAATGGAATATAAATACAATAATTTGATGAGCATTTTCCATCAACATATAAACAAGCAGCTTAAAATACTGGGTTCTTCTAGCATTCTGAATACATAGCACTAGATATATTTGTCAACATTACTCAGTGCAAAATGGCTGTGCTCATTCTTATTTGAAAAAATAATGGTTTACTTGTTATTTTGAATATTGACATATCTTAAATAAGAAGTTATTTGATTATGAATGATGTTGGAAAGATAGGTAGGCAAGTTAAGACCACCGTCCACCCACCACCCATCTGTTTCATACTGGATGATACAGGTTTGCATCCTGACTGGGCCGACTCAGTTTTTCACCCTTTTGCGATCAATACATTGAATAAAATTAGTGTAGTAAAAAAGAAAAAGGCATAATAGAGGATAACTTCAAAATGGTGGAAAGCTGAATGCAAGCCGTGTAGGAGTAGGGAAAGGCCGCCCTGAAGCTGTATATTGAGTTGACTAGAGGAAAACCAGTGTATTGCACACCTGTGAAAGTTATCCTGATAGGGCAACACATTCAAGTTTGCATCACCATATCTCAGTAGCCTAAAGCACCTTCTGCAGATTCCTGACTATAGTTTGCATGGATTTAAACTGAGAAAACTCACAGGGAATGGGTGCTTATCACCGGGAATGGGTGCTTATCAGGTGGCTGGAAATGTGGGTGAGAACTGATAGTGTACAGCCCCCATTTCCTGTTTCCCAAAGGCCCTTCCCCGGGTGTGACCATTGTTTTGGGCACATCCCTTGGCACATCTCCAGGCCCTTGCCCCATCCCTTCCATCCCTGCAGCCCACATACCCCCTTGCCATTTCTCAGCCCCTAGCGACCCCAAACCTCACCTTCCTATTGGGCCACCATTATAAAAATATAAAAGAGACCTGAATGGGAGACCACCAGGGGGCGCAGACATGCAGGCAGCCTAAGCCCGTGTCTCCCTCTCCAGCGACAACGAATGCTGAACAAAATTGTCCTTGAAAGACCCAACGCAACGCAAAAAGTGTACGGGACCAAACATGAACATTTAGGGACGAAGCGGAGGAAGTCTGGAGAAGAATCGTAAGCGTCTTCCCGGTAAACGCGGTCCCGGAAGAAGAACGCTCGAAGCCGTCACACCAACAACAAAGATGGCGGCCGACTGATCGAAGCCGAGGATTCAGGACATCCCGAGGCGGGCGAGAGCGAAGTGCCCTGCAGCCACGAGCCACAAACCGGCGGCAGCAGAAGAAACGCAAGGGATACCCGGTAAGGAGTGCGGGAGGGCGCGATTGAAAGCCCATAAAAGTGAGGAACGGGCTCCCGTAGCTCCATCCGCCCCTCCCCCCACGGAACCGCCGGAGGCACGCATCCCATCGTACCCGGATTCCCGGCTCAGGTCAGGGGCGACACACGTAGCGAGAGACTGGTGGTTCCGCGTTACCTGGGGGAACCCTGCAGGGGCGGTTCAACGAGCGCAGGACACAGGGAAGAGCTCTCCACAGAATATCAAAACTCGAGCCCCCAAATATTCATAGCCCAGGTGCACGCCAGCATGAGAGCCACACGTTAACTCGTTGCACAGCCACCACAGATTGCTGAAAGCGTGTGGACACTCTCACGCACTTAAATAATAAAGCACCGGTGGCCATCACATCCCAAATTGGCACCTGGCTCCATTCAGGCTCCAAATCTTTCAACAAGCTGGGCGGAGACCCCCAGCGACACGCATGGACAGAGCACTGGCGCTCTCATACAGAGGCGCAAAGCCCCAACGCCCAGAGAACCTTGAGTTATCTCAACCCACTGCGACACGTGTGCACAAAATATAGAGATATACTTTGAAAAGCTACCCATTCCAAGATAACACCAAACACCTGCCAAACTCCACGCACAAACTGGATCCAGCCACCCAGGCAGCGCTGCGCAGGTTCAGTCGCTCAAACGGGGCAATGGAGCAGAATGAAGCGCAAAGCACCTCGGAGATACCAGGTAACGACCGTGATAGTGCCACAAAATCTGACATTCGCCTCCTGCTCGGGGAGATCAGGTCAATAAAGACAAGCCTCACAGAAACTGTAACAGACCTCCAATCAAAAATGGTCAAGGTAGAAGATAGGCTGGACGCCGTGGAGAATGTCCAGCAATCAGGGGACATTATCACCATGCAGTACGAAGCTCGGCTCCAAGACCTAGAGCAGAAGGAACGAGACGCAGAGTCCAAAATTGACGATCTGGAAAACCGGGAGCGGAGAACCAATATAAGAATCATGGGCCTCGAGGAAACGCAGGGGGAAACCCCAACCAGCTTGGAAAGCAAAATAAAATCCCTGATTCTATCTCTCTATGAGGGCGATGACCCTCCATCAATGCAATTCGACAGGGTACACAGAGCGGGTGGCCCACCGCGTGGACCCCGCTCAGTCCTTGTTAAATGCCACTATTACACGCAAAGGCAAGAAATCCTAGCAAAGGCAAGAAACAAGGACACCATAGACTTCGAAGGCTCAAAGGTTAAACTTTTTCAGGACCTATCCGCAATGACCCTGGCTAAAAGAAGAGGATGTCGGCCCCTAACGGGGTGGTTGCAGGAAAAGGGAGTTCGTTATCGCTGGGGACACCCTTTCTCGCTCTCTTTCGGATACGATGGTGAGGAGTTCAGGCTCACGTCGGTTGAGGAAGCAGAAAGAGCTCTAAAACACCTGCAGGTCTCGGGGGGCGATGCAAATTCCGAGCCCAGAAGAGAACCAACAGGCCCATTGCGAGATTCAGCACCAAAGCCACCACGACGAGGACGGGCGCAATCCAAATGGAAATTCAAGAAACTTAACACTCCTTGAGAAACACTGACGGAATGCATAAGCACAGCAACTCTCAAGGACCACGAGGGAAAGCCGGCTTCGATCTTACCCACCTCAGCACCACAAGCTAATAGTTGATTGGACATTTGGCATGTTAAAGTTAAGGCCATGAACCCATATAAGTTAATAGTTGCACTAAGCAGGCCGCATTAATTGTTCAAGTTTTAGGTTGAAAATATGCAAAATCGCTGGAGAGGGGCCCCTTTAGTGTGGCCCTTCTATGAAAAGGGCGTCTCATTCACACACAAATGGGATGCTCCCGAGAGCATCTCGCAGGGGAGGGGAGGGAAGGGAGGGAGGGGGGAACAAGCAATCCTATAGAACAGAAAAATCGAAATGTTACAATACTTTACAAAGGGGGGTACCTCCTCAACATGGCAATAACCAAAAACTAGTGTGGGAAATAAAGCTACCTCAAAAGCTACGGATAAAAAGGGCACAACACAAGATTTACACTGGTCAGTATGGCTAGGACTTATGGAATCGTCTTCGGTTCCCTTAATGTTAAGGGCCTCAACTCCCCTCAAAAAAGATCAATGTTAACTCGTCAATTTAAACAATCCGGAGTAGATATTCTTTTCATCCAAGAGACGAAATACACCCAAGGGGAAGAACGTAAAATTGTGGGCAGGGACATGGAAGACTCAATATGGGCATCAGGCCCGCGCAAGAAAGGAGGGGTGGGAATACTATATAGGAAATCCCTGAGCCTCCAAATAGACCACATACACAGAGATAAAGAGGGCAGGTTCGTAGCTCTGAAAGGCAGGATGAGAACACGTAAGGTTACTCTTTGCTCAGTATATGCCCCGAATCAGGCCCAGTCCGCCTTTATCGAACCATTGCTCGATTTCCTAGAGAACTGGCGAGAGGGCACCCTGATTTGCGGGGGAGATTTCAATGTAGTGGCAGAAAGAGAAAAGGACTGGCTCTCAGTGGCACAGAATGTCCATCCCCCCAGCCACTTACAAGGCGATAGATTTCGAAGCATGTTAAGAGAACATCACCTAATTGACTCCTGGCGCACAACACACCCAGAGGACAAGGAATACACCTTCTACTCACCCCCGCACCAAACGTTCTCGAGAATAGATTATATACTATTGGGAGCAGAGGAGGAGAGTGCTATCTTGAAATCCACCATAGAGATTGTAGCCTGGTCAGATCATGACTTATGCACTGTAGAGCTAGACCTCGGCCCATCGCCCACACCCGAGCGCAGATGGATTTGTAATGACTTCTTGTGCAGAGACCCAATATTTAAAGAAACCCTGGCAGATGCCATCACTAATTATTTTGAAGATAATGATGTTAATGACATGCCACTAAACATAGTATGGGAGGCAGGAAAAGCCACGATTAGGGGACTCCTCATAGCAGAGGGTGCCGCCAAAAAAAGGCTTAGGCAGCTCAAAGAGAGGGAATTGAGAACAGAGATAACATCTCTAGAGAAAACTCTGAGGCAGAATCCAACTCACTAGGTAGACTTAATTGACCAAATCAAGGGACTTAGGGGAGAATTGAGAGACATATGGCAGGGCAAGGCACTCACGCAGCTTAAGTACCTAAAGCAGAAGTTCTTCGAAAAGGGGGATAAGGCCCACACAATGCTAGCGAACCGACTTAGAAAGCAAAGAGCGGAAAGGGCAGTCCATAAGATTAACGATGAATCGGGCTCCCTTCTCACTGGTCCACAGGACATAGTCAACCGATTTGCTAAGTTCTATTCAGAACTATACACAACAGAAGGAGATGAGCATGCTCCGGCTATACATCCATATTTATCCGCTCTCCCCCGACCAACAATAACAGAAGAACACCTAGGAGTACTAAATAATCCAATCACCACCTTTGAAGTTCAGGGAGCGATTTCTAACCTAAAAGCGGGCTCAGCGCCGGGACAAGACGGCTACACACCAGCCTTCTATAAAACTAACAGTATCTCCTTGACCCCATTCCTTACTAAATTATTTAACTCAATTTTGGAGACGGGCCAGGCACCTAAATCTTTCACTGAATCCATAATTATTGTAATTCCAAAGGAAAATAAAGACCCCCTGGAATGCTCATCATATCGCCCTATCTCCCTTATTAATGTAGACGCCAAAATCTATTCTAGCGTCCTAGCGGCACGGTTGGCGGTAGTCTTGCCACAGCAAATCCACACCGACCAGGTCGGGTACATAAGAGGAAGGCAGGGAGCGGACAACATCAGGAAGACCCTGGATCTCATGGCGACACTGCGAGAGGCGGGAGAGGGCCCCCTGCTCCTATCGATCGACGCCGAGAAAGCGTTTGATCGTGTGGAGTGGCCCTTTTTACGGGCAGTACTAAGATGGGTCGGCCTAGGAAACACATGGATCCAAGGGGCCAAAGCACTCTACCATTCTGCTCAAGCTAGAGTATCCATTAACGGTGTCGCCTCGACGTCATTCACCCTAACACGGGGCACGAGGCAGGGTTGTCCGCTATCCCCCTTAATATACGCATTAGTTATTGAACCATTTGCCCAGGTCATAAGATCAAGCCCCCTGGTTCACGGAATTCCACGTGGAGGAGAGGAATACAAATTAGCTATGTTTGCGGATGACATCTTATTATACCTCACCCGACCCGTTGAATCCATACCAGCCCTCTTTCAAGAGATACTCCGTTATGGGGCTCTCTCGGGCTTTAGAGCCAACCTGCAAAAAACCATTGCGGTTCCACTAAGACCTGATATCGCAGCTCTGGAGCGATTGGGGGCGGACTGGGGATTCTTGGTGCAGTCCCACTCTGTAAAATACCTGGGTGTAAACATAACGGTTCCCATATCAGGCCTATTCGAAGCCAACTACGTCCCACTATGGGAAGCCATCCAAGCAGATATACGTAGATGGACGCGGTTACCGTTATCCTGGGCAGCCCGCTTCACCTCCATAAAAATGAACATCCTACCTCGTTTATTGTTCCTGTTTCAATCCCTCCCCATAATAATACCAGAGCCGTTCATGGCGGAAGTCAAACGAGCGCTCCTAAAATATCTCTGGGCTGACAAGAGGTCAAGAATTCCGTATTCTACAATGATTCAACCCAAAGACGCAGGGGGTATGGGATACCCAGATTTAGAAGAGTACTACAGGGCATCACAGCTCAGAGTCTTATCAGACCACCTCTGGGAAAACCCCGAAAAACAATGGGTAGCCATAGAAAACGACATTTTTGCACCAGTCACGTTGGGAGAATGGATGTGGGTTCCTCTACCAGCAATGACCCGTAGGATAAGAGAACACCCAATTCTGAAGGTCTTATGGGCTCTATGGCGCCCTTCCCGAAAAATGGAGGGGGTCACAACATGGCCCTCCCCTCTCAGTCTCATTTGGGCTTCTCCCATCCGTGATCTCATAGCAGAGGTACAGCACTTTCAGCCTTGGCTCAATGCAGGGCTGTCGCGGGTGGGCCAAATGTGGAAAGAAGGCAATTTTATTACGTACGAAGAAGCGAGAGAACCAATGCGTGGAAACGAGGTGACCCCTATGCTATACCTGCAGCTAAGAAGTGCCCTGAACGATGCCAGGTGGGGCACAAAGTTAAAACGCCCCCTCACTCCATTTGAGCAGATAATAAGTGTCCCCCAATCAATGAAAGGCCTGATCTCACGCATGTACAAAGCCTTGCTCACGAGGGGTTGTCTGAAACGCCCCCAATCTGAAGCCAGGTGGGAACGAGAGTTAGGCCTCACTGAACAACCGAAAACCTGGGACACCATTTATAGAGCAGTGTGGACGTCATCCATCTCAGTCCAATACAAAATGCACAATGCACGCTTATTGGTCAGATGGCATTATACTCCCCAAAGACTGTCCAGGATGTTTCCCGGTACGTCTCCACTCTGTTGGAGAGGATGTGGTGAAACCAGTGATTACTGGCATCAATGGTGGAGCTGCCGAGTAGTGCAGACGTACTGGAAAGAGGTCTTGGGCTGGATACAAGCCATAGATGGAATACACAGGGACTTAACTCCGATCCTAGTCCTGTTCGGAGTAGAGCCAGACGGAGAGGATTCCAATGCAATACTTGCACACATGCCCCGCAACTTAATGTTAGCAGCAAGGGTCTGTCTGACAATAAAATGGAAATCCCCAACCCTGCCCACAAAGAACGACTGGGTCACTAAAGCGCACGCCATCTTTGAAATGGAAAGCCTCACAGCAGCAATCCAGGAATCTAAGAGGAACATAAACACGATATGGCTGCCCTTCTTAGAATTCTACTCAGCGCACAGGGATACCATGAGACGAAGTAACAGACACACACCGACATGAGCAGCAAGAAACATACAGAAAATTGCCCCCACTAGCTAGCTAGCCCACACAGAATAGCCAACAGAATGAGAAGTTAAGCACTACACCCAGCACGAAAGATCTCATCTGGTAAAGTTAAAAAATAAAAAAAAATAAAAAAATAAAAAGTTCCACACAAACTGTTTGATAGGACTCGACCATATCTATATTTGAGCAAAACCAGGGGAGGGAGGGGGGGAAGGGAGGGAGGGGGGGAGGGAGGGGGGAGGGGGGGGGGGAGGGGGGGCACAAGTGTTAATTTAGTATCTATGTGCAAGTCATCCTTTTCGTTGTCTGTTTTTTCTACCTGTTTAAGCTCATCAACACTAAGAACGACTTAAGATACAAGTATTACTGTGATTGACATGCATTATTTGAAACTTGTTGAAATGCAAAAAAAAATATAAGAAAACAATAATAAAAATATATTTAAAAAAAAAATGAGACCTGAATTTATTTTCATGGGAGAAAGGGCTCACACAAAACGCGCAAAACCCTAGCTCAAGTGAACAGAAATTAAAACTATTAATACAGCGGACCGAGCCCCGGGATGCAAATAGCTATGACCTCCTTGCTGGGTGGCACAACAGGGACAGTAATGGCCGTGCACCCTGGTTGAGACCCTCACTTTGCTTGGTCCTGCCTAGGCTCAGGCTGGTGGACCGTTACTGGTCCTGGTATGCCCCTTGATGTGATTGCCATAGTCATCAATCAGGCAAACAATCTTCAGAAGTTGATAACATTTGTACAGTTGATTTGGCAAATGTTGGGATTTGTACCAGATCTGTCCCTCCCCATATCTGGGGAAGCCTAACTATTATGCGTCAGGCAATCCTAAATCAGATGTGTATCCTCCAGAAGCTGGTAAAATATGTGGTATCAAGGTTTGTAAAATTAAACTATGGCACTTCATGGCAGACATGGACCTCTGCAATACATTTACAGCTGGCATATGATCAGCCACTTGCCAAGCATGAATCATGAAACCATTCCTATCTCATATGTTGATTACATGTGTAGCATTGAGATGGGTAATAGGGAAATGAGATGAGATTATGATAACCATGTAAGTGTGTAGGTGTAGTAACACAAATATCTCCGGTCCTTGCTTTCCTGAAGAATTCATGTATCTGCCCTCTGAAAAAATAAACAGTTGTTTTAGCTTTTGCTTTGAGACAAATTGGCACACCAGAAGAAAGCAATTAGCCTTAGTTTCAAGAGATGCTTTGTTATCTTTGAAGCTAAACTGCCAGAAACATACCACTTGAACATTTGAACATTTGAGATGCTCTTGAGGAAGAAAATCTTCAACCTTCTTAATTTACAAATAAGGAGACAAAATCTTGAAGGATGAGATAAAAGACTATGGGCCTCATTCCAAGTCCGGCGGTAACCAAGCCAGAAAAAACGGAAGGTTGCTGCCAGACTTGGAATGAATTACGGCCTCCGTGATTGCCAGAATCACCGGTGCATTACAACCCCAGTGACCCGGTAAATCAGGAGGCGGAATTCCGTAAATCCCCATTACCATGGAGTCCGATAGGGACACTGGTTCCGTCTATGACGGAGCCTGTGTTTCCATTTCTGTCTGCAGGCGGGTGGCATTACTCCCGCCAGGTCAAACCTGGCGGGAATGACACCTTCTGTCTGCAGAACTCGTAATTTGCTGGTCTGAAAATAACCGTGGCGGCAGGTTTACCGCCACCGTTGTTTCCGGACCAGCAGAGTCTAAATGAGGCACTATGTTTGTTATCTTCAATTCCATTTTTTGGAACTCAATACAATGCCACTGATTTCAACTGTAGCTTTTTACCTGGCAAGTATATCAGATAGTAGTGGGGAATATATCTGAATTCCGACATCAGTTAAATGAGAGGACATTGCAGGGTAGATCTGCAGCTGCCTCAGGAACACTAACTCTGTGAGCGAAGACAAGCACTATTGCCTCTCTATGGCTACTCATACTATCTTGTGGGAGTTCATATAACATGAAAGGGCATGCGACTTTCACAGAAATGCATCCACATGTCAGGATGACTTAAGTATTACAGTAACAGATCCGATGCCCAATGGGGTGCAAATAATGTCACAGATGGTTCCCCATCTGAAAGAGTTGCTCATGATTGCTTATGATTGTCAGGATGAGACTATGAGACTAGTGAAGCAAGAAACAGGTGTGCTTGAGTGAAAATAGTAACAACTAGAAAGGAAGAAAGGGTCAGCAAGGAAAGACCAGTGACAGACAGATGTGGTCTAGTAAGAACAGATACATCAGTAAGTGAGAAAAGATACATGTGTAGAAATTATTTTACTACATGTAACACCTTTCATTAAACAATGTGTATTTTGATGGGCTTTTGTTTGCATATCATTAAAGACAACAGGAACATGTGCTGTCTTTCAGAAACTAAGTTAGCAAATGCATAAGAGTGTCTCTATATATGCAGACATGTTGCATGAAGAACATACAGACGTATACAAATTATATTTTAATATTCTGCAAGGAGATAAACAGAAGTTGTAAAATACATTATTTATGATAGATTGAGTTACATTTGGTGATATACTTACACCCTATTAAATTGTGAGTACCAGTAAAAATTGCACACATAGTGCTTTTTCCCTTAATGTGTGACTTTTAAATGGTCATGGTAGTTTAAACTCTAGTAAAACCTGAATTATATGTTCATGCAAAGCTGTCTGAAAACCAGGAAGGAAAGAGTCTGTTTTCTTGAAAGCTTATATTTTTAGGTTTAGGTGGATGGCGTCCCTGGAATGACACTGGTGGATGCCTACCCAACAAGTAATGGAAACTTCAGGGGAACATATACCTACACCCATCCTGACCTCTGACCTGGCAGAGCAGTAAGCCCCTTTTTGTGTACCTGTTCCATTACGGAGCCCATTAAAAACATATTTCTTTTTAAGAAAATTGATGTTTTTGTCGATACTTTGATGCCAGCAACACACTAATTCAACATGAATTGTTTGGTAAAATGTGCACCAACATAATGCATTGGAAGGGGAAAATAATGAACGAGATTATCAACTCTCATTTGTATACCCTTTGTTCTATTTAAAAACCTAGACATCATTTCAATACAGTGGAGTGGCCCTGATTAAACCCATTTAAGACAGATACATTAAAACGTATGAACCATTATAAAATGTACATATTTTAATAACCCCATTACACCTGCAGGTACATACATGTGAAGGATTCCTCTGAATTCAGTATTTTATTGTGATTCTTAATTTATAGGTTTTATTAATAGTACATGTTCATTTAAAATGTATAAGGGAAGGACTTATTTCAGTCCAATTTGATCACACTTTCTGAGGTGAGGGCTATCTCTTAGCCAAAAACATCCACTTATGTCATGGTAAAATACATTGGGCAAATTAAAAAAAAGAATGGGCAGTGTGTGAGTGTGATTAAATGGAGGGAGACTAGCACAGGCCTGCCCAATCCAAAACTGCCATGTCAATGATCCTGCATGGGTGAAGTTTTCTGGATATTGAAAAGTCAAACTCATAGGTAGAGGTGATAGATTTTTTGGAAGAAAGCAAAGTAAGAGACCCTACCTGGAAGGTGAAAAATGGATTGTGGTTCCAACTTCAAAGGCGAGGCTAGGAACCTCGGGGCCATCTTTGACTCCACCCTTTCCTTCTCCGCCCACATCTCTGAGGTCTCTAAAAAGTCAAATTTCCGACTGCACCTCCTTTCCTCTCCTTCCCCCAGAAGCTCATGGTATCTCAAGCTCTGGTTCTCTCTAGCTTGAAGTATTGTAACAGCCTCTATCTTAATCTACCTGCCTCTACTCTCCGCCTTCTGCAACTAATCCAGAACGGGACTGCAAGACTTGTCCTTGGCCTCAATCCCTGGGATCATATCACTCCAACTCTGAAATCTCTCCACTGGCTCCCAGTGGATGCAAGGATTAAATTCAAAACCCTCTGCATTGTCCACAAGACTTTCTGGGGTCTGGGTCCAAAATACCTTCAGCTATCCCTCCGCAAATACCTCCCCTCTCGAGCTCTTCGCTCCTCTACCTCCAACTCACTCAGGGTCAGTCGTTTTTCTAAGAAACGAGCTGGAGGTAGATCTCTGTCTTTGGCTGGGGCCTCCCTCTGGAACAGTATCCCTGCCACTCTAAAACTTGAGGAGAACAATCTCCGGTTCTGGAAGCAACTCAAAACCTTCCTCTTTTCTTCTGCCTTCGCTCCCCTCTCCCCTGCTGATCTGTTCTCTCTTGGAACCGTGCACCTGAGCACCCTCTGTCTTTTGGGCCCAGGTACCTGCTCATCCTGCCACCCTCCCGCACTGCCTCCGGGCCTACCCATACAGCCCCCCCCTTTTTCTTCCTGCACTTATCAGACCTACCCTGCCTGCTGCCTTAAACCTAGCACTTGCAAATTGCTGGCTGCATTACCACTGTTTGTTGCCTTTATTATTTATTTATTGTTATTTATCTGTTTCTCCTCCTTCTTCGCACTGCTTCGCACTTTCCACCTCTCCCCCCTTCCATGCACTTTTCCCTTCCCCCATGCACGTGCGCGTTCTCAATGTCACTGGGCCTAGTAAGATCGCTGTTTTGTTCTACCCTGTTCTCCTCCCTTGCTTTGTTGCGCTCTGAAACATTTGTGTACGAGCGCGATAGAAATAAAATATCAATCAATCAATCAATCAATCAATCAAAGAGATGAAAGAAATTATCTTTAAGAAGTCCTTTTCCAGAGGAGATGAATGCAGAATCCTTTCCCTAGAAAGAACCAGATTGTCTGAGAGGGATTTGTAAGCAGGTGGGCGGATGGAAAGCAAAACATACCTGACAGAGTTGCCTCATGCTGTTTATGCCCATAGCTGTCCTGGCCCTTTGAAAGACAACCTAAACATTTGTACAATAACCCCCAAGAATTAATTAATCTCTAGAAAACATTTGTAAGTATTTTGGGGGGACCTTGCTTACAAGTTATGTTACTCAAGTAGACTGGGCCCGCGAAAGAAAATTTGGCAGAAATATATTTTTAAAAGAGTGCCCTTGAATCTATAATTGTGCAGGGCATATAGGGCCTCATTATGACCCTGGTGGTAGGGGGTTAACGGGGCCGGTAGAGCTGTCGGCCCCATTAACCTCCTACCGCCTCATTACGAGGTCTCCTCTCTCGGGACCCGCTAAGGACACCTGGTAAAACCAGGCATCCTTAGCGGGTCCCGCAAGCAGACCAGGATGCAAACAACGGGCCCGTTAATGACGGGCCCGTTGTTTGCATCCTCCCCATTCCCATTGAGCCCTATGGGGGCTCAAATGGGAATGGGATGTACTGCGTCTGGGTTCCCTGAATGGGGAAATACCGGGACCTCCAAGGTTCGATTGGTCCAGTATTTCCCCATTCAGGGAACCCGGACCCGGTACCCAGTATGGGGGTAGCCAGGCCCCAAATAGCGACATGGCTACCTCCATTGTCGTAATGAGGCCCACAGTCTCTGAGAGTAACCACGTATTTATTCCCTGCATTTCATGGGACCAACTAATATTTGGGTTTGTGACCACAGTTACTACGTGACTCACAGATTTTCAGAGATCATTAAACTTCTTGTCCTACCGATGAAAGGTGACATAAAAGAAACATCCTGACTACAGTTTTCTACTCATCAAAGTGCAACATGGATGAAGTAACATTAGCCCCTTCATTCCCAAGAGAATATTGTCAGTTTAAATAACCAATGTATTTTTTTCCAAATAACATTGTACAGAAATTGAAGGATTCTGCCTTAGAGGGACTCCTAAAGCCAATTAAAATGGAGTCCATGATTACTGTTCATTTTCAAATCTATACTCGCAAGCTTGTGTGACCCCTTAATCCATTAAGATAGTTTGCCCTCCAAGAAAAGTTGTACCCAAGCCTTTACAATGAGTTAAACCAAGTCAAACCTTTAAAACATTCCTGTATCTATGTACAAGTTTGAAACCAATGGTGTCCAACATTTTAGATTTGAATCAGCCCTAGAAAATCCCCCTAGGCACTCCCTGGCCACAGCATATGTGCTCTCAGCCCCAACTTTCAGTGCTATGCGGATGACACTCAACTTATTTTCAGCTCCCTTCGGCCACCTCTTCTCCTTCTCTCATCTCTGACTGTCTGTCTGCTATCCAGGAGTGGTGTGCCGCCAATGATCTCTGCCTTAATGCCAGTAAGACTGAGATTATCCTCATCAGCATACCTCCACCTTCCTTTCCTGTCACTCTCTGGCTGGCCTCTTGTGGCCCTCTTCCTGCTCCCACCTGTAAGGATAAAAACCTCTGGGTCATCTTCAAATCCACTCTCTCCTTCTCTCCTCACATCTCTGACATCATTAAGAAGTCACACTACCAGCTGCACCTCCTCAGAGGTATTCTTCCTTTCCTCTGCTTCCCCCAGAAGCTCACTGTGTCCAGAGCTCTGGTTCTCTCTAGGCTGAAGTACTGCAACAGCCTATTTCTAAATTTGCCTGCCTCTACTCTCCGCCCTCTGCAACTCATCCAAAACAGGACTGCAAGACTTGTCCTTGGCCTCCAGCCCAGGGAGTGTATCTCTCCAGGACTGAAATCTCTTAACTGGCTCCCAGTGGCATTGAGGATAAAGTTCAAAACCATCTGCATTGTCCACAAGGCCTTCTAGGGCCTGGGGCCTCAATACCTGCAACTCTCCATTTCTAAATATCTTCCTCCTCAAGCTCTTCACTCATCCGCCTCCAACTCCCTGAGGTTCTGTCACTTCTCCAAGTTAGTGGTAGATCTCTTTCTTCTGATGGGGCCTCCCTCTGGAACAGCCTCCCTGCATCTCTGAAACTTGAGGAGAACCATCTCTGGTTCCGGAAGCAGCTCAATGCCTTCCTCTTTGCTTCTGCTTTCTCTCCTCCTCTCCCCTGCTACTCTGGTTGAAACTGAAACTGCACTGGTTACCTGGCTACCCTCTGATCTCTGTCCCAGGTCCCCTCCCTGCCAGTTGCACACCTGCACTACCCCTGTGGCAACCCTTGCACTAGAGGACTGTGTCTGTATACCTACGGCCCCCAACAATCACTTGACACCTGATGCCTGCCCTAAGCCTTGCACTTGCCACTAACTGGCCGCACTTTGTATTTATTGTCTTTATTTGATTTATTATTCATTTATATTTATTACTGTTATCCTATGTACTGCACTGCCCCTGCCCCCTTCCGCGTGCACTTTTCCCCTTCCCCCTCCCCTGCTCTTGCACAATCTCAATGTCACCTGGCCTAGTACGATTGCTGTCTCTGTCATCCATCTGTTCCCCCTCCCTTGCCTCATAACGCCTTGAAACACTTGTATATAGGTGCGCTATAAATGCCATATCATATCATATCAAAAGGAAAGTCAATCATTTGCTCTGATGCTTACACCTTTCAATGGTTTCAGAGAAAACAAAGTGAGTGTTACTGTGTAATGTTTATTCTAAGAATCGCTTAGTCTTTTTCATTCCAATGACCAGTGGCAATGTGTATGTTCGTAGAGGATGTTACTCTTTTGTCTAGAATAATTATTTAGGTTAGCCTTCATAATTATTGTCATGATCCACTTGTGTACAGGCGCGTTCTAAATGCCACATCATGTCATATATCATATTATGATAATGTGTACATTCACAATACACCCACACATCCACAACACAGAGGACATGTTTCTTTTCTGTGGACAAGAGACCTGTAGTTCCTTGATTTATTAGTTTAAAATAATCAGATTGAAAACAGTGTGTTTCTTGTTCCAGATTGTGATGTGGTGTGGCCATGAATAGTGTGTGGGAGGGGAACTATATCAGAAATATTTCTGTGTAGAACTTTAGAAATGCAGATATATTACCAAGCTGCAAGTCATTTCACACTCACCTGAAGGTACCTAATTGGCAGCACCAAATGTAGGATGGGTTGAAAGGTATTGTATCAGAAGTTGAAGAAGAACGATCAAGGAGATAGCAACAGGACTGAGAGGAAAGCTAATATCAGGAGATAAGGTGTAGGGTGTGAACAAGGATTGGGGTATCTGGAAGCTACATCTATAATATTAAACTCACCAAAGTCCCTTACACCATTGGCTCATATTGTGTAATTCAAATTACATTCTTGCATACTTGTATATGTTTTTTCGGGGAATAAAAAGTAGAACAAAAAAATATAGGAACACATCTCCAAATCCTTACTCTTTTGGCACAGCGAATACTGAGAGCCACACAACTCCACACAAAGTTAGTGCATGTATTTGTACTGTGTTAAGCACAGTGACATGTTGCTGCTCCACACCCTCGGAATTAGGCCACAAGTGATGCTTGTCTGTGTAAATCGGACCTCCCTTGCTGATAATAACATTAGTGGCCATTGCGTCGAATTGAGGGAATTCGTCACTGCTCCCCAAGGGGGAGCCTCTTCCCCCTGTGAGGCTAGGGAGGTGAGCCTGCTCTGCAACACCCTCCCTAGGGTTCGTTGAAAGGGGAACCTCACCAGGAAAGACTGTCCCTTTGGGGACAAGGACTCCCATTCCCGTGAAGAACTCCATAGAGACAGTCAAATCATCACGTACATGATGGGTTCCACAACCACAGAAACTACTAACTGTGATGAAGAAACACTGAATAGATGCCAGAATATTACAGGCAAGGAATATGTCTCTTTAAATCTTAATATCCCATACACTGGGATGAGTATGATAATAACGGACACCCAACATACAGCAAGCAGAGAAGCAGAGTCAGCATAAGCCGACAAGCCTGTGAGTTTGAAACTCGCTTGAAGCGGGAGACAGGAACGCTGAGAAGGAACCCAAGGAGAGATGCTGGGACCCCAGAGTCAGGGTGCAAGCCACACATGAGAAACCCAGAGAGGAGAGACAGAGAGAGAGATTCTGGGATGCCAGAGCCATGGTGCCAGCTGAGCCTGAGAAACCCAGAGAGAAGAGACAGAGCAAGAGGCACTGGGCTGCCAAAGCCAGAGTGCCAGCTGAGCAAAAGAAACCTAGAGAGGAGAGATGCAGAGAGAGATAGATGCTGAGAAGTCAGAGCTAGGGCACCAGCCAAGCATGAGAAATCCATGGGGCAGGAGCCCAAATGAAGGTGGTGAAAGGACCACAGGACCCCATTGGGGGCAGTCAGTCCCTCCAACGTCACATATACCTCCACACATATAAGGACAGAGAGTGTCTGACACCTTTTCAATGGACAAGAGTAAGACAAATTAGAAGCATGACACCGAACGGAAGGCTATGACAGCAGGAGACCGGAGAAGAGACCCCAAAACAATAATTCTCCCAGAAGCATTTCCCCACATAATAGAAGGAAATGGGGAGAACGCTGATAAAAGACTGCCAAGAAGCAACCAGTATGTAAAGCAAATAACCTTTCTCTGTAGAAGTCACAAGATAAAGTTCCTCTTTGAGGAAATCACTTTAAATGGGGATGTAAGAGGAAATAATAACATAAAAGAACATAATACTAAACAGAGAAACCAACTGGGGATAACAATATCCTGGGAAACAGGGAGAGTCACAAGCCAATTTATATAAGAAGAAGAGAATATACAAAGGAGACATTACAGTGAATCCGACTTTAGAGAAATCAGACAAGTGAAGCTAAACAAGAGGCCAGTAGACCAGAGTAAACCAAACCACAATTGGCCAAGAGAGAAAAGCTGTTCTGACATAAGGAACCCATAAAGGATTTCTGAAGATAAGGGAAAACTACAAACTGCACTTAATTACACATACTTATAAAATACATCACAAGAGACTGAGGATGTCCATCCTACTAATGAAGAATCCTACAAACTGGTACTGGAAGTATCCTCAGGAGAAGGGAGTCCTTCTCCACCTATAAGTTAGTTTACATAGTGGTAGGGTCAGTTAGGGTAGTTTTTGAATGGCAGACATTTTCCTTTGGACATTCACAACTGACAGGCGAGCACCTTAGAAATATAGACAGGGACCACAAATAGAGACAGAGAAAGTTAGGCCTTATCCTACATTAATATAAATATTGTAAACCATGTCCATGAAGTGTTTCTGTCCTTCTGACCCACCACACCATCTAGTATTCACTTTCACTATCGCCATCCAACTCCTAATGAGCTCAGATGTGACAGGTACATTGCAAAAGAAGGTTAACAAAATGCTTATGTATGCAGAGTTCCAAAAGGAGCTAATGCACTTTACAGTACAATGACACGTGAGAGACTACAGTGCAATATGTGAACTCAAGCCTAAAAACTGGCTATTGCCATAAATCTGAATGAATATGTGAAATGGTGCATACAGTTATACAACCATGTTAGTGTTGAAGGACAGCTAGAACACATAGGTAGTGAAACAAAGAACACACTTGGTATGCATGTTTTTCTTCAGCATTCGTCATTAAAAGCATATTCACACACAGACACACACATATAATAAATATATATGTATGCATACTAAGACCATTACTTACTGTATATGACTATGTAGATAAACCTCCCTGTACTTTTACTTTATACATATACTATACATATACTACTGTATACTTCTGTGCACTACAATGTAAATAATTTGGCTAAAATCTTGTAACAACACATTCTGAGCTCTATCTCTGTGTATCTCACTTGTCAATGTATACTTTTTACCATTATGTAACTTTGTAAGCTTCGCATTTCCTTGCTGCGCCCTGCTACCTTCGGGTCCGGTGCGCTCTACAAATTTAATAAACAAACAAACAAACAAACAAACAAACAAACAAACAATAGAAAGAAAATGATTTCGGACAGTTATCTTTTATGTTGATGGTCTTTACGACTATATGCAATCTAAAGAAGGCAAATCAATATTTTCCTTTTTTGACATCATTCCTTGTGCACATTTGCTGCCACATGAACCATATCCTGTGTTATTGTTGATTTGCAAATTGCTTGCGCTCCCTCAAGAGTAGTAACTCCTTGCTTATTCGGGCACGGTTTGCAGATCTTGGATATGGATATTGTCATGTGTCAGACAAGTAAAGAGGAAGAGCTGTACAGTTTCCTTATTGTCACTGCACAACAGGCATTGGTCAGTATTCCTTATAGAGAAGCCAGCGAGTCACACTTAAGGGCATTCTCACATATAGGTTTCTTACATAAGGCCGGAACATTTCTCCATGGAACTTTCTGAATCCTTAATACTCTTTACACATAATTAGCTACCTTCCTAAGAGACGTACCATTTGTCTGGCTATATATCTATCAGACAGTGTGGTTTGAAAGGCCTTTTCAATGCCCTCGCAGTGATTCTGTTTATCAATGTTCAGTTGCTCCACAGGGCAGGTATTTCTATCCATAAAGCCATGTCAGTGGCATACTTAATCTACAATAGAGAACAGATACACAAACGTTTCATTAAATCAAACAGTTCATTGTAAAAACTACCCAAACACATATTGTCCCTATGATGGACCCAATATAACAGAGGCTTGGTGTTTGCCCTATTAGTTATACTTGTTATATCAGGTTTGTGGTACAGAGACACAGTGGGACTACTTTTTGGGAGACTGAACAATCAAACAATGCTTTCAGTGCTGATCTAAATACCATTGTGCGGCCCCCATGCTCCCAAAATGATGCACCATAAAGGGCAGCAGCTTCCACCGGTTTAACATGAACTATGTTTGACTTGATTGTTGTCTTGCCCAAAGCATAGGCAAAAGTAAGCATTGCTAAACTAGCTCTTATTAGAGTGCTGTTAATCTGAGGTCACCATGTCCTTTGGTTACTAAAATGCATGCCCACATAGTGAAATAATTTCACCTCTTTGATTACTATCTCTTCAATGATCAACTTACATTTGTGCACCTTTTTATTTCCAGAAGCACAAATTATCAGGTTGTCTTTCTTACTTTTGATTTCTGTTCCTTTATTAGGACATATCCGTTAAAATGGCCCAAATTGTTTTTTGAGACCTATTGATGTCTTTGAGATTAGAACGGCATAATGTGCATAGAGGAGAATACTAAACTCCTCGACACCAATTATTGGACTGTCAGCCTGAACAATGGAAGTCTGTTCCACCAATGTATTCATGTAGAGGCAGGAACATATGGGACCAAGAATGTAGACCTGGTGGATGCCCTTTTTTAATAGGCAAATACTTATTTGTCCACCCGCAGGGCACCACATAGCAGAAGCTGAGTTCTCACTGCACAGGGCAGTCACTGCTCTCAGTAGAGGAATAAGACCATTTGATTGGCCAAATATTTCCCGAGTTCAGACCGTGGGATGCCAGCAAAGGCCTTAACAACCTGGAAGACTGTCATGCACTACCCCAACAAAAGCCTACTTGTCATGCACTGAGAACATTGCTTTCCTTTAATCATTTTTCCAACAGATTTAAGGGGCAACGTCCCATATACCTTACAGAGTGCAAATGAGACCATAATTTGCCCGAGCTTCACTGTCCCCATTTATATATAAATCAATAAACTGTGTAGTATGCCAAGACGTGGGTACAGTTATCAAAAAATCACTCATATTAAACAGAGTAGTTACATAGGTGGCCCATATTTGGATTTGATTCATAAAAAGGTCAATTGAGAAGTTATTTGGGCTGGGTACGTTTTCCATATTTCTGTTACGTTAATGTCCCCCTACATCTGCTAATATTAATGTTATGCTTTTAGCATCTGCCTTGCAATGGCTGCATAGTTCCCCTAATGTGTCCTATGCAAGTTGAGTATAGCGCCGGTTCCTCTTTATGTAAACCTCAAATGTTGGAAAACAGGCCTCTTATGTAATACAATATTATTCGGCCGCCCTAACACTATTCCCCCCTAATGGTGAAGAGACACATCCCTAGAAAGACTGAGTGTTTTTTGTAATTACTTTAACCGTTCACAGATGAAGCTTGTGTGTTTTTTTTTGTTTTTTACTTTTTTACTTTTAAGCAATGGCTTATAGTGTTATCTTGCCACAATGCTTTTATTTTAAGCCCTTCCCTCTTAGATTCTCATGGGGTGGCTTTGTGATCTATCATTTAACAACTTTCACCAATACTTCATATGACTGTAATATGGTATCTGGGTGTGAGTTTAAAGCTCCAAGTACTATTTCAAGGATGGGGGTCCCATTAGTGTATTTTTCAGTGATGACTCTTTCCCTAAAAATACATTCCCGTTGGATTTGTTGCCTCAATTTACCAATACTCATACTGTCATCTCGGGTGTTGGGAATGTGGCATACATCAGTTATTTCTGAGCCCACCACCACCAATTCTGATCTCAGGTTCACCGTTAGACCCCGTATACACTACAATTTCATGTGCACTATCAAATGATGGAGCAATTGTGCTTTAGTGATAGAATTTGCACTCATATTTCTGGACATGTGCACAACATATTATTATTTGTATTTATTTGTATTTATTAAGTTTATAGAGCACTTTAATCCAAAGCGCTTTACATAGCAATAACAAGATTACATAGAAAAAAATGGAAGCATAATTATAAACCTGAGACAAACCTTCAACAAACAATAAGTAGAACAATTCACCTAGGTCTATAACAGAGAAGCAGAACAGAGAAAGAGTAAGAGGGAAGTAATGAGGTTAACAGGACGGGGAATGAAGAAGATGAGATTTGAAGGAAGAACGAAAGGAGGGGTACGAAGAAATGCTGCTCAATGACAACGCAAGATCAGATTGGTTCTGTTAGTAACCATTAGTTCGCTAGCTGTTTCTCAGTTGTCACTGATAGGGGATTATTTAACCAAGAAACTACATGTCTCATTATTATTATTATTATTATTATTATTATTATTATTATTATTATTATTATTATTATTATTATTATTATTACCCTGTGTTAGAGTGCATGCCTCGCTCTGTATTGTTGCAAAACACACACTTGCAAATCTATAGCATCTTCCATTTCAGGGGATTCAGAGAAATAAAGCTATAATTTAGTGGAATTTCCTTAAATATACCATTCTGTTACATTATAATTTCTCTGGTAGAAAAAATGGGAGACATTTTCCTTTTCTTCCTAACTTCTTGCCTTATTAGTTTCTGTTGTCCATAAAGGTGTACTTCACCTGGTATTATATATGTACACCCCCCTAACCTGGTTTCAATCTTTATTTAACTAATTTTGAGTCAAGTGAGTTTGTTCATTTTCATTATTTTCTAACAATTGCAAATGACCATGCCCAGGATCTGGGCATAAAGGTCTTTTTAGGCGGAAATGTAATCTGGCCTGTTTCCTAAAATTATCCTTATCTAGAACTGGTAACACAATACGTTATATGATGTCTGTAACAACATTTGATGATTTAGAAACAACTGGCAAACCAGCAACATGGATATCCTCTTTACCAACTTGTTTTTCCTTGATATCTGAAAACAATGATGCAAGTTTGAAGATGAACAAATTGGCCTCTCTAATAGGCACCTGGTGGTGTATGTATTTCTTCTTGAAAGGGGCTGGTGATCTTTGTGCTGTTTTTAGACATACTCAAACCGTTAATGTTAGAATGGATTTCTAAACTCTGCTATGGTGAACAGAGGTTTAGGAGGCCACCCTTGTTAGCGAACCAGGGGACACTTCTGGGAAGATAACCAGGCCAATTCACAGTAGCTTGGAGTGCTGTCAGGGCCAAGTCTCAGGAGGAGTGAGGGTGATCATAGGCCTTTCATGAGCACACACAGCGCAACACCAACAAAAACCATTAGACAGAAGTACATGAAAATATAAAATGTATTAGGCCCAAGAATAAACACACGAATAATGAAAAGCAATAGTAAAAATACCACACAAGCAACACACAATGTAAAAAATACACAGTCACTGAAGTCAATGTGATAACGTTTTGAACACCACAAATAACTGTAAAAAAGGGCAGACAATCTTTATAGCACAGACAGTCTTCAGAAATGGAAATCCCTAACTTTATAAGTCCAATCCTAGGATGGATGGAGCCTTGTGCTCAATGTTCGATACGTGCGTAAAAGCGCTCAGTCATGCGTAAAAGTCACAAAGTACCTTTCTAAGGAGCTCGCAAAGTTAGAGACAGGATTCTGAAGGGTAAAACAGGTTCCAAAAGTCAAGGGAGGATCTGATGCGATGAAAAAGCTATTCCCAACTTTCAGAAACTTTAGGAAGCTGAGGCTATACAAGCCAAAGAGAAGACCACAAGGCATCCTAAGTGCGTAAAATGCAATGGATGAACAAGGGGTCACCAGTAAGGGGTTTCAGTATTCACTGCCCTTAGCTCGGTTTTGGTCCAAACTTGGCAGATCTGGAGGGGGTTGTCAAAGGTTTGATTTCCTGCTCTCAGTTTGGCTGCAAGGTGTACAAGCACTGTGGGTCCAGATGCGGGTCCAGTTTGCAACAGAAGCTGTACCTCTCAATTTGTTTGAAGAACAAAGAAAATACCAATGCAGTTAGATACCTTTTGGAATATTCTAACAGTTTATATGTTTTACTACAAGTTTACTTGAGGTTTAAGTACAGTTTAGTTATCAAATTTTGGTTTAAGAACATTAAATAAGCGTTTGTAAGATTTGCTGGTAATCTCTGCTTTAGAGTAATGATACTATCATTACATAGAAACCATCCACATTTCTTTTTTATATATGCAGTGTAGTACCCTGAATTGGTTGTGGCTCCTGCGTGGTAGATTATACCTATTGTTGTGAAGGTTTTCTTACCAAGTGATATTTGACCATGTGTGAATCAAGTCAGCTTGCAGTTGTTTTTGGTACCATCTGCATTGTAACGTAGAAGCATTAGTATTACATATTTACTATGTGTTTGTATTACTAACGTGGAGCGATTATATGAATTGCAGGTAGTACATAATCTACCATGGTTTGCATTTTGAACAAGTTGCTGAAATGGAACGGATTCACAATTAGGAATGGATACATACATGAAGCGCTCATTAGGGATTTGTTCCTGTGTCACATTGTTGCAGAGAGTGCATGTATGTTTCCACATGTATGAATACTGGAAGATTTCATTTATAGGTATGTTTTTGTTTGCCAGTACTTGTAGTAAGTACATTTGAAATTCTTGTGGATCTTCTTGTGAGTTTATAGTGAATTTCACAATTCCAGCACAGTAAAGGCTCAAATTGAGCCTTTCCACAATAGTCTCTCTTAACCTTTTAGTGCTCTATAGACCACCTATTAATACTCCTTTTTTCGAAGAACAACTGCTGGCTTTCATTGGCAACTTCTGTAAACCCCATTCACCTACTATTATACTGGGAGATATTAACCTCTGGGCTGATAATCCCTTGGATGCTTTGTCCACTTCCCTAGCAGATTCCCTGTCCTCTTTATCCTTTACTCAGCACGTTAAAGCCCCCACTCATATTGGTGGCAACATACTGGACTGGGTAATAGCTAAAAATGTCCCTATTATTAACATTGATGTTAATCCATGTATCTGGTCAGATAATTTTTCCATAATTTTTCAGACCAACCATAATCATATTTTGAGAAAAAATAATCAGCCTATTTTACCTGTTATGTCAAGGAATTTACGCAAAATCACCCAAGATGCCTTTCGTACTACGGTCATACCTCTCTTAACCTCCTTAGAGATGACCATGCCACTTGGAGACTTTGTAGCTAACATAAGATCCGCACTTGATGCTACACTGGAAATATTAGCCCCACTTAAACCTTCTAACAAAAAAAAGTGAAAAAATGCTCCTTTTATTTCATTCTCAGTGGAAATTACTGAGGCGCATTCTAAAAAACGCCAACTGGAACAACAATGGCACAAACAACCATCTGAGTCTAGTCTTCCCTCCTATAAGCAGGCTCTTCTACATTATAAATCTCTTATTCGTTCTACAAAAGAATTGCATCTCAATTCCAGGATTTCTAAAGCCAAATCCAGCTCTAAAGAGCTCTTTGTTATCCTCCAGGAGCTTAGAGGTTGTACTACCATCTCATTGCCCCCGGCAGACAGTGCTTGGTGTCAAAACATCCACAATAGCTTCACTTATAAAACTCTAACTCATCAAAACAATATTAATACTCAGGTCAAACTATTAACTAATACTACATCCATTCTAGATAACATGGATTCGCCCAATGGTTCTCCTGTCTTCACTCTTAAACCTGTTTCAACAGTAGAAGTTATCGACACCGTCTCTAAACTCAAAACCACTTCTTGTAGGGGAGACATCTTTCCAGCCTCCTTATTCAAAGATCATATCCATACTCTTGCCCCATGGGTCACTACTCTTGTTAACAGATCTTTCAGTGAATCATATGCCCCCGAAAACATAAAGGAAGCATGGGTTACTCCTCTGCTTAAGAAGGAAAATCTGGATCCTGCAGAGGCAGGAAATTATCGCCCAATCACTAATGTTCCCTTTATGCTGAAAATCATAGACAAAATTGCCTACTGTCAATACCAAACTTTTGTCGAGGAACATGATATCCTAGACTCACAACAATCTGGGTTTTGCCCCAATCATGGGACTGAGACCGCACTGTTAGATTTAAAATCTTACATTGCTGGTCTTGTTGACAAAGGGCATACTGCCCTGTTATTATTATTAGATTTATCTGCTGCGTTCGATTTAGTCGATCATCAACTATTGGCGGATAGACTAATCACAATCGGCAAATGTTCCCCTGAAGCCTCTGCCTTGTTCAAATCATTTTTGGGTCCACGGAACATGAGAGTTACTAAGGATAATGCTCACTCCATTGCTTCTTTACTAGTATGTGGTGTTCCACAGGGATCATGTCTTTCGCCTCTACTCTTTAATATTTACTCTCGTCTTCTCTGCGCTCTTTTGTCTGCCATAGACATTTATTTTGCCAATTACGCTGACGACACGCAGGTTGTTATTAAACTCACTGGTGAGTATCTAAAAGATGTAGAGTACATTCATTCCATCTTTGCTGAAATCCAGAAGTGGATGGCGCTAAACTCATTGGCCCTCAACAATGCAAAAACAGAGCTGATGATTTTAGGTACCCAGCAAAAACTGAAGAAACTTGACACAAAATATGACAACTTTTTGATTGGTCAACATATAATTCCTGTATCTAAATCCGTAAAAACCTTGGGAGTCTATTTTGACCCGCAGCTATCCTACACCCGTCAGGCCGATTACCTCAAATCCTTGTGTCACTATTATATTCAGCTTTTATGGCAGATTCGTCCCTATCTGTCTAAAAAAAACCTTGCAGTGATTGCAGCTGCTATTGTAAACTGCAAGCTGGATTATTGTAACAGTTTAATGATCGGTACCTCCCAGGCCAACATTACAACTTTGCAGATTAGACAGAATAATGCAGCACGCGCTGTAATGGGCCTTAAGCGCAACATGAACGTCTCTGACGCCAGGCGCAGCCTTCATTGGCTGCCAGTGAAACAGCGCTTACACCACAAAGGCCTAACTACTGTGTTTAAATGCCTTCATGGTCAAGCTCCATCTTAACCTCACTACTAGGATTAAAAAGAAACCTGTCACCCATTCCTTGCGCTCAAGTAGCAATACTGTCCTGGTTCAACCCCCATTTATCCTGAAAAGATTTGGGGGTACTAGCTTTGATTCTTGGGCCCCGGCTCTCTGGAATGTATTCCCTAAATACCTTGCTAATAATGAGTCTCTGCCTATCTTCAAAAAGCAACTGAACCTTCCTGTTTGACAAAGGATAGGACTCATCTGTGTTTTTTAGCATAGCTCTCTTGGTATCGAAATCAGTTTTCCGCTATATTTCCTCATTCTGCTGGTCTTTGTGAGGTTTGGGTTCCCCAAGTCTCCCTGTCTCTTTGTTTTCCCTGTTTGACATTGTTTTCTGTTGTCTGCCTCCTTTTTCCTTTTGTGTGCGCCCTGAGGCCTATGGGTTAGTGGCGCAATACAAGAATGCAGATAGATAGATAGATAGTAGTCAATTTCTGTCTTATTCCATGAACACTATACGTGTTGTCAGGATTGTTTTTTGTGTTTCTATGAAGGACTAACATTTGCAAACACAATTGGTCTGTACTGTGTAAGTAAATGTTGTCAACATTTGGTGGCAACCAGGACTAATGTCTGGCAGAGGGACTCCCAGGACCCCCCCTTGTTAATTTGCAATTGAAATAGAATATTCATTGCTAAATTTGCATAGCAATCTAAACCAGTTATATTAGAAAATTTGAATGGACCAGATAGTTCTGTGTCCAAGTCATTTTTTCGGAGTGTGTGTTGCTTGGTTGTGGTAATTGATGAAGTATTAGCTTATTTTACTCTCTTTGGAGGATTTGCAGTGAGATCCTGTTGCATTTCTGTTTTAATTAGTTTTCTTTTACAAGGTTTTCCTTTCTCTGGAACAGGATATGTTTTTAGATGGGGGTGTATAGTGAACGTAGACTATTGTATTCTATAATGCATGAAATATCAGCATTTACTTTACTTGCATAGAAGTTGATTAGAAATAGACCGTCAAGTGTATTTAAGTGTGATAGTGCTACGTAGCTCATGCCTTCTTTAAAGACTGTGTTACCAATATCTATCAATGCTTTGTCTAGGGTAAAACCTTGTGATTTATGAATGGTGACTGCATATGCTAGAGTTAGAGAAAATTGTTCTCTGATTACATACATGTCTTTGAAGAGAAGGAATCGAGCTGTTGAGCGCCCTATCCTTTTTACTTCTGAAAGTTTGTCAAAGAGAATATTGACAAACTTAATGTTGTTGTCACGTGTGTATGTTTGAAAGCCAGTAACTGTAGTCAGTGCTCCATTAACTAGTCCTTGCTCCACGTCAAGGTTATGTTTAAGCATTACTCTACAGTTTAAGGATAATTTTAATATTTTCTCCAAACCAGCTGTGTTGGAGATAGAATTTTCTAAGGTATTTAGTCTTGTTGTGGCTTGTTGACACATGGGTAGTGTCATACCATGTAGGTCCAGTTTGTCTGTGGAGCAAATTTCAATTATTGGTTGCATTTCTTTTTTCAACATTGTTTCATTGAACTTGGAACAGGTTGCAAGAGTTGGCATAAAGGACATACAATTGACATTTTTGTGCGCTAATTGTTCCATAACGTCAGTAGCACATGAGTTATCACCATAAAGTGCATGGATGTGCCAGGTTTTTAATATTGCTTGTGCTTCTTGAGATAGTATGCCACCTCTAATACTTTTTAAAATGTTGGCGTATGTGAGATCTGCAGATTGGATCATGTTTTCTGTTAATTCTCTGTATTGGAAATATTGCCAAAGGTTGACATTTCCTATGCTGCCAACAGTTTTGCTGCAGTTTTGTGTCCTAAGGTTTTAAAAATAGGTTCACCTTTCACTGGTGTCAATTGAAGATCTACGAAAACAATAATGTGTTTTCCTCCAAAGAGCTCTTCATAGTTTGTTTTAAGTACTTCTTGCAATCTGAGGTAAATCAAAGCCAACATTAGGTTGGAGACCATGCTCACTTCATATATTAGTAGCATTTTCATTTGTTTTAACACTCTGCGTAGTTCCATTGCAGCTTCTGAAGAAAGTTTGTAATAGTCTAATTTGTCTTGGTTTTCTACTGGTAGGAGTAGTAATCGGTGTAAAGTGGCACCGCCTATGTTGTAGGCAGCTAAACCTGTGAGGGCAGTTACAACAGCTGACAGTTTGTTGTTTGTCAATTGTTGAAGGAACTTGCTGATGATTTTGAATAAGAATGTTTTGCCTGAACCAGCTTCACCACTGACGTATAGTAGTATAGGTTTGAAATTTTGGCAGGTACATTCCTTATTTTCATGTTGTACACCATGTGCAATTTCTTTTGTTCCTTCTTGAAAAATGGTGCACTGCTCTTTTTTCTGTTTTGATTGTAGTACAGTTAAGTCTTCTGTATGTTCTTCATAGTGACACATGGTGTTTTCTTCTTCTGTCATAGCTAATTCTGCCTCATTTGCTATTAGCGGCTGTCCCAGTGGTTCTTGGCTTCCTGTTACAGAAGGTTGACTACTGTCGGGAGTGTCCTTATCTAGTTGTGCCTGGAGTTCTTCTTCATGTTGCTGTTCATTGTGCAACATTGTTTTGTACTGCGTAAAGTTTACATCGGTTATAGTGCTTTCATTTGCTTTAAAAGTGTCTTCATAGGAGTCATAGTTATCTAGTATATCTTCTTCTTTTCTCCATGGTTTAAAAGGTTGTAGCAGGGACATGTAATATAGTTCTGTTGAGGAGTTTTTAATGATAATTTGATATGATTAATTAAGCTTTGTTTGGTAAGTTTCACTAAACTGCCTTCACAATCTGTCACTCTATATCTACCTTTTTTTTCATGGGGTTTTATATTATTTTTGTATGCAAAGTTTTGGGCTATGTGGTATAGACACATGGTTTCCAAAGTGGTACTCCTGTTCGGGTAGCATGTGTCTAGTAAATTGTTTTTTCAAAATGTATTGGCTGTTGGGATCATTTTTGTCTATTGTTTCTATGTCCTCATATGATTTGAGAACTCTTTTTCTAGATTTAGCAGGACCAAGACTTAGCCATACTATATTTTCAGATTTTTCCATACAAAGAAGTACCGGTTAAACGATCTGCAGCTTCATAGGAGCAACATTCTCTATGAGAGAGCATTTTTATGCCTAAGCTGTACAATTTCTGAGATACTGTTTTGTCTGATGATAGGTCATTCCAGAGGTCTTGAAGCTCTGTTTTTTTCTCTTTTAAGTAGGCTGTAACATATCAAGCAACTGCAGTGGAATTGTCTGCAATGTACTGCAAATCTATGTTTGCATTCCATAAAAGGGCAATGATTGCATTGCAATCATTGATATATTTTGATTCTTCTGTTCTTTTTATGTAATATGTGTTCTTAGGTGACTTACCTTTAACACAATGTCTAACTGAAGACATTAAGTTGTTCACTCCACCTGTTTCTGTAACTGGTCTAGGGAAACCAAAGCGTCATTTGGTGTAGTATTTCCTTTTGTTTTTGTATTTGCAATGACAATATTTACCACATTTGTGTCTTTGAAATTGTACAATGTGTGCATGAAGATCACTATTTGTTGCTTTTGATGGAATTTCACAAGTGATATATTTTTCAATAAACTGTAAAACAATGGAATCACTGTCTTGACCAAATTTAGGAGCATCTTTAATCCATAAAAGCATGTGGATATGTGGTGCTCCTCTGGCTTGGTATTCTTTTATCCAAAAGAAGTGTTGCACTTCTCTGGAGGGAGGAACAGTTTTATTAAAAATGAAGTGCAGCATAGCAATGAAACGATGATGGAAATATCTTGAAACATTAACTGGATCTACAGAGAAAAGTTCTCCAGGTGTTAGTATATCTATGTTTGTTTTGTTTTTGTTTAATATGCATAGGAAATCATGTAAATCTTCCCATGCATATTCTGCACAACTTAATGTAACAAACCAAGTGGGTGGGCCAAGGTTCCTTATCATACAACGTACATCTCCGTGACCTAGGAACCAGTACTCTTTTGTACCGTGCATGTTTGCTAACAGATTTGTAATGCTTAATTGTAAAACCTCATCTTTTTCTTGCACTTTTTGTACTAATTGCTTAGCTGACATGTTTTGAAAGGAGGTTCCTGATTTCAATATGTGTGCAATTCTGTAACATAGAGTTGCCAGTTCACTTTCAAAGAGTAGGTGGAATATGTATTCCACCATTTTGTCTTAATCTGGGATCTTGAGAATACATTTGTAACGAGCGGTATTCTGATGCTGTAATCTGAGTGGTTCTATCATCGTATCTTCCTCCTTTGCCAGTAGGAAAGAGTAGAGGAAAAGCATGTGCTTCTATACTTTTTTCCCATATGCTGATTGGTTATCCTTTGGTTTGTCACATTTGGTACGTTTCTAGTGCATCTTCTATGGTGTCCTTAGAGTGTAATGGATGAAATGTATAATGGTCTAAAATATTGGATACTGTAGCACGATCTAGAAGTTCAAACTGACCAGTTTCTGGTGACTCTTGAATTATTTCAGTTGTTTCCCTTAAGTTTTCTTCAATATTTATTTCTCTGTAGAATTCATTATTGTCTTTTAGATATTGCAAGGCTTGTCTAACTTTATGTAAGTCTACGAGTTGTTGCCAAATTTTTTTGTCTTTTGTTGGTACACCATTTACTAAGACAATTAAAGATTGCTCTATTGGACGTTGCACTCCCAGAATGTGCACATTTTCTTTCAGATCTAATGGTAAATATAATACTTTGCCACAAATGCCTTGCACCAATTCAGAGGGAGGTAATTTTGTTGTTTTTGGTTGAAGGTGTATTATTGTGTGAAATGGGTGCAGTGTTTGAATTATGATGCTCGCATATAAATTGAGTTGTTGCAGGGGTTTTGGTAGTGGGAATAATTCCAAGTTATTTGTGATAGCATGTGAAGGAGTTTGGTTGTTGTCAAGTTTTGTAGTGCAGTAACTGCAAAGTATTAATGGGTCAGTTATTTTGTATTTGTTTTCAAACCATTTTGAAACTTCACTGTCTTCTATTTTGTATGTTATGTCTATAGTTTTTGTGTTACTTTTATAAAAAGTTCTGCGGCAACACACACACACATGGTTTGGTACTTCAGCAGATGTACTTTTCGATTTTAGTATTTCTTTTTTGTATGTGTGTAGTAGAAGGTTGCTATGTGCAGAATTGTTGCTAGTCTATTGTAAAGCTATTGAATTTTGTAACTGGCTTTCACTTCCAAAATATTTTCTCTGGATATTGTCGATTTCCTCAAGTAGGTCTTTGGGTGTACCATGTAGAAGAGTGTTATTTAAATTGGCTAGCGCTAAAGCAGGACTTTTAGCATAGTACAGTTTATAGACTAGATTTCTTAAAGTTGAATGATGTGTTGATATCCTTTTGATATGATGGAAGGTGCTTTTGCAAATAGGTCCTGAAATGCAGGCTAATGAATGTCCTTGTAGTCCTGTGTAATTGTGCACTGGAAAGGTATCCATATTTTGCAGCACTTTCATTTTGATTTTGTCTTTGCCTTTCACATACTGATTGAGGAACTGGCGTAAAGATTTGAAAGATTTTTTGGGAATGTTACACATTGACGTGCATGGCCATTTGTATACTGGATGTTCTGGTTCAGTCGAATGGAGAGGTAATTCTGAGTTTTCTGGGGATATTCTTGTAAGCAGTATTTCCTGTTCCATTATCGTATTATTAATTTTTTCATGACCTTGTCCACTGCTATGGATGACAATTGTGTTTGTTTGGTTTTGTTTGTATGCTTCTTCAATAAAATATGGTTCTGTGCTTGTGGTGTGACTCCATTCACCTCCAAAGATATTTCAGAAGTTATTTTTGTTGACATTTCATTTATTGCAACGTTTTTTTTGTAATTTAGTAGTTAGTTTTGTTAGTGCTTTCATTCTGTTAACACTAAAATGAATAATTTCTTTTGAGAAGGATTGCTCTGTCTATTAAAGCTTTAAGATTAATTTTCTACGGCAGGTTTGAAGGGTTGTGCATGATTTGTCTCCTGTTTCTATATTCTGAAGGACTTTGTGGCGGAACATTTTTGCTAAAATACTTTTTTTGGAATGGTTACTTGCTAGTATATCAAGATTTATAGGAGCAGTTTTAGCAGTAGTGGTAGCTGAATTCTTGTTAAGCATTTTTCGTTTCATTTTACATTTTGATAGAGAAGGCAAAGTTTCTGTACTGGAAGCTTGTTTTGTTTCGCTAAATGACTGTATTAGCTGTTTTGTTTGAATGTTTCATACACACGCTGGTAGAGATGGGTGCTTATTTTGGACACTTTGATTTTCATCTGCTCTATTTCTGCATTGCTTTCTAAGGACTTGCTTTTTGGTAGGCATTCTTTGGGGTCTCTTGAAAAAAAAAGAGGGTATGGGTTGGGCCGTTCTGCAATGTATGTGTGCTGTGTGCATGAGTGTCTGAGTATGATGGGAAAGATGTATGTGGTGGTGTGTGATTGTGCATTGGCCAGTTACAATTAGTTGGGAAGGCTATTCTTCTATTTGTGTGTTACTAAACTGCGGTTCAGATGAGAGTAGAAAGTGTGCTGGTGGTGAGGAGAAGCATTAATAGTAAATCTAATGGTATAAAATTAAAACAGTTCTTTGTTTTGTAGTACTAACATTCTAAGGGTTGAGTATGTTATTTGTGTTCCAAAACAATGGGGATTTGTGTGTCATTCCACCTGCTAATCTTTGTTTAATAAATGGGGATTTCTGGGCAGAATAGTTCAGAAATCGCTGTTTTTTTTGGTGCGCAAATTACATGAATGAACCACACAGTGTGTTTGAAGAACAGTAACAATATTAAGGTAGTATTGTACTTACTCTTTTTTTGTGCAATGAGCAGGTCTCTTCGGATATGTTGTTTGTAGTTCAAATGCTGCTGATTTTCAGGAGAGTGGTCCTCACTGCAATTGTAAAGGAAAGAAGTTAGTAATTTTGTGTGTTTATAGCACTAAAGTTAATGTAGACGTTGATTTTTATGTTTTTGTGGTAGTATGCTTGTTTGATATCTGAACATAGTGTATGCATGCATTTCATTTGACTATGTGCAGCGTTTATATTTTATTTACAATATGTTAGGTTAACATGCTTTGCAAATGAGTAGAATTTTAAGTGCATGAAATTCACTTGTTTTTTTAAAGGTTTGTTGTAGATAGCAGACAGGTTTGGAAGTGACAGTTGATTATAGTAGATGGGAAAAATTTCAATAAGTTATTTTTATAGATAGACATGCCAACAATTGGGAGCAGCTGAGAGGGAGATTTCACCACAGCAATCGGGAACATTTATTTTTCTCATAGGATTGCATTGAGATTAGCATTAATTTAGGTGGGATACAGTCAAAAATAGTTTGATTTTTCAATGAAAAATCGGGAGTCTCGCGCCTAAATCGGGAGGGTTGGCATGTATATATAGGTAATGCGGGAGACAGTAAAAAATGGTGCAATTTTTCAATGAAAAATCGGGAGTCTCGCGATTAAATCGGGAGGGTTGGCAAGTATATATAGGCTATGCAGGTTTAGTGGCATTACTCTGTTTATATGGATTCATAACACGTGTACATGTACTGTGAATAAAATATGCATACCTGTAGTTTGTATTCATGTATGTGGATATGAATGCAGCTGTAAGTAGAAATCTTGGAGACTTGTAGAGTAGTTTTTGTAGTAGGTGCTTTCCAATGATATGAGACTTGTACTCAGAGTGATCAACAGTACATTTGAAGTGCGGAACTCTGATGATGGAGGTAGATATAGAGGTCTTGGATGTGATTGGCGGATGGTTGTGTGACTGTTTAGCTGTATCCAATGAGGGAATGGCACTGAGAGTGATGTGGAAAGGGTAGAAGGGCAGGCTAAGAGTTAGATGCCGCGTGGACACAACGGCTGTCCGCGGGTAGGGCATGCCACATCCAGGGCTTTCAGCAAATCTAGTATGGAAAGGGGACTGTAGGAATCAGCCAATCAGATGTTGACGTTGTGGATTTGTGTAGAAAGAGAGTGTGTGAAGTGAAGATGGCAGAGGTGGAGAAAGTCAGGGTGTTGGTGCTCGGAGATATGTTTGTCCATGGTTTACAGGAGTATGCTCAATGCAGGCATGTGGCAAACAATTTCGATGTTAAAGGAGTGGAGGTGGTGTGGAGTGCTTTGCCTGATTGCAATATAGGGGGAATTCTACATGTTTGTGAAGATATGCGTAGGATGAACAGTCCCCATCTGGTAGTTTTGCACTATGCTGCTTTCCATTTGGGCTATGTGAGTGCCCCTACTTTGTTGGCAGATTTGGAACAGTTGGTTCAAGCAGTAATGAACATCCTTCCAAATGCGAAAGTAATTTTTTTCTGGATTACTACCTAGGGCAATATGGGACAAGAGTTCTGCTTTTTGTCCTCAGCAAAACATTGCTAGGTGTGCAATCAATCGAGGCATGTGTGCTTTCATGCTTAGAGCTGGTATGTTTTTCTGTAATAATGAGAATATTGATTCGAGTAATGCTGTTTATTTTGAAGAAAATGGCATTTCTTTATCTTTTTTTGGGAAATTCCATGTTGTTTTGGAATGTAAGGGTTGCTTTGGAGAAGGTTATGTGAAGATTTTAGTTGTAAAGTAAGAAGAAAAAAAAACCAGAAAATACAAAATATGTCAGGCATCTGAAAAAAACAAAAAAAAACAGCTCTTTTCAGAGCCCACCTCAAAGGCGAAATGGGGCACACTATTTAAATGTACATTCACCATGCTCAGAACTTCGATATGTCCGAGGACATGGCGGTAGTCTGCGGACAGAACATATTACATACAGGGATTCTGGGGTAGAGAGGCATGCAAATGAAAATGAGCAGAGCTAGGGATTGGTCAATAAAGTTTAGTGGGTGTGTTGTGCAAGGAGAGATTTTGTGAGAACGTCTTTTTCCAGAGAGACGAATAGATAGCTATGGCTGTGTGTTTTCGAAAACAGATTATCTGGATTTTAGGAGACTGATGGATACATTGGTTGGAGGTGCATGCAGAACGTTGTGGAGTAGCTGCAGATCATGGATTCCCTCATGTGGAAGTGCACTGGCATGGAGTGCGTGAAATGAAGTGGCTGGACTTGGTACCTCTCTGTTCTACTTAGAGACATAGCATCATCCTGACATAATTATAATTCATTGTGGAGAGAACCATTTAGGACATGTGTCTGGAATGTATTTGCAATTTGAAGGACTTGAGAAGGTCATGGACATGTTTCCAAATTTCCAAGTAATTTTTTCTCGTATTGCGCAAAGACAAATATTGCTGTGTTCTTCTTTATTTGGTCCACAAATGGAGAAAGCGAGGCTCAATGTCAATAAGGCTGTTTGTGGCTTTCTAAGAGATGTTGGCATGTCCTCTTTTCACAATGAAAATATTATGTTTCGTAGCACATACATTTATTTCGCAGAGATGGAGTCCATCTTACTTATTTTGGCAATCAGATTTTTCTGAGAAATATACAAAATGCATTGCAACCTTTTTTGGAATTAGAGTGACCTATTTTGCAGTAGATGTTGACGATTTCAAGTTTTTCAAACACACAAAAACACAACCAAAAGGTTCTTTTCAGAGCCACCACTTCTTCCCAGAGAAAAGTGCATTGGTGTTGCTAGGGAGCACCCTAAAATGTTATATGTCCTAGGACTGTCTGCGGACCTTCAAAAAATGCACAGAGCCATGCACTGTTTATTTGACACTTCTATTTTTAATCTGTGAAATGCAGCTCTGAAAAGAGCCTTTTTTGGGGATTTTTGTTGTTTTCTTTGGGGTTTTTTTACACATGACACACTAGGAGAGGAGGGAAAAGGAGGGGAAGGAAGGGACACCAACCACGGGGATAAGAAATGGCAGGTGGAGAGAGGAAGATGTAGGGTGGGCCTTACTTAGGTAGGTGGCAGGTCTTTTGGTGGTCCGCGACCGTAGTCTCAAAAGCACTTTGAAGACTCTCCCCCCTGCAGACTACTGCATCGCAGTACATACACAATATTGTGACCATCGAAAGATAAGGGTCAACAGCATCACAAATGTCCTGTGAAGCAGCTGGAGGGATGTGCTCTCCCACAGGAGTGTCTCTTGTGGTGAGAGGAGCGGAAACTGAGGATGCTGTAGAGGAACTCAACCTACTACGTTTATCACAAGGTACAACCTTGCGAATGTCCGCACTGTGGAACGAAGTTAGGTGTCGCTTCGTGGATATCGTACCAAAGCTGTATGAACCACATCTCCCACGACTCAGCACCAATTTGCACTGGTTAAGGTGACCTTGTTCGCACGTGCTTTTGGTATGTTACCATAAACGGTAAACAACTGCCACACCCAAGACTCCCGGCGAGTGCTGGTAGTAGGGAATTCCTCGACCTCATTCTCTTCATCCTCTTCATCCTCGTTCTCTACATCCTCACGTGTGTTCCCCTCTGCAGGCCCTTGGGGAGGTGTGGTGGTGGAGGGTTTGGGGTGGTGCTGAGGCAGATGTAGCAACAGCAGCCATGGATGCCATTAGGGTTGATGAGATAATCTCAGCAAGAGCAGCAAAGGCAGCAAAAGTCAATCTGCAATAGCCAGAAGTACAATGAAGATCAGCTCTGGGGTGTGGCCTTGCATAAGGGTGGAGGAGTGCGCCTCGCGAACATATCGAACACCCAAAAAGGTTCAAAAAGTTACAAAAAGTATATGGAAAGCCAGGGCCATTGTCTGGGACATGTGAAATGGTGAATTTCTACTGTAAAATAATTTGGATTGTCTGAATAAGTTCTTTAAAAATGTTGGCGAACCGGACAGAGTCCGCAAATTAGGTCACACGCTCAGCGTGGTCGAGGGAACATGATGACGTCAGGAACACGTCCGCGAAGGGAACAGGTGTCTGCAGGACACCAAATGCACAGGAACAGTCATGCGCATGCGCGCGGGTGTTCTACGTACAGTGTTCGGTTCCTGAAGCTAATTAAAAGTGCGACACAAGTGAGACAGACAGTTACGGACAGGCACAATGTTTGCAGGATTTACGGGTGTGGTGCGCATGTGCGTAGATGTTCTGCAGACTGTACGGCCAGGTATAGTGCCCTTAGGACACCTCCATTTTGTTTGACTACAGACATCCCAGACACCATGTGTGTTCTTAGGACAGTTTCAACTTGGCTGCGGATGGTACGGATTTGTCCATTTTGTTCACTTACGGATATCTTGGACAGCAGGTGTGTTCTACGAACAGTTCCATCTTGGTTGCGAATGGTACGGACAGGTATATTGTCCTTAGGACACCCCCATTTTGTTAATTTACAGACATCCCGGACACCTGGTGTGTTCTAAGAACAGTTCCATCTTGGTTGCGAATGGTATGGACAGGTGTAGTGTCCTTAGGACATCCACATTTTGTTAATTACGGACAGGCCAGACAGGTGCGTTGTCCGCGGTCATTTTAACTGCTTTAAAAAAAAAAAGACACAAACAATGTCATTAAAAGAAACATAAAAATGTTTTATTATTACATGGACGCAGTAGCGTCCATGTAGTTATGGTTAAGTTGCTGTTTCCATAGGAAGAGCACTTTTTGGGTGGCTTATAACTTTGTTCCCTCTGCACGAATCCTCACCAAACTGTGCAAACAAAGTATATGGCCCACTCTGAATTGTTTTGCTAAGTTTGGAGAGGTTTGGACCAGGGGGGGCAAAGTTATAGGGGGGGTCCCAAAACGTTTGTTTTTTCCTATAGACATAATGGGAAAAAACTTTGCACATGACTACAGCCTGAACCGCTGGACGGATTTACACCAAATTTGCGGCAGGAGCGGCGGCTTGGTCCAGAAAGCGTGCTAAATCTGTCCAGTAGGTTTTTTTAAAATGACCAAAATGTAAGGCAAAAAAATGAGTGATGTCTATGGCCAATGGGCTTGCGTCATGTCCGCAGACATGCGACGTGTTCGCTGATTGGGCGGTGTGGTGCGTGATGCACGTCAGATTTTCTGTCGCGCCCGACATCTTGCATTTGCCGCCGACCTCGGACAGTGCGGTGAAACTTGAATTAAAAATTGTATTTAGTGGCGTGTGTTGGTGTGTAAGAGTGTTTGGGGAGGATGGGGGAGTATGAGAT
This sequence comes from Ambystoma mexicanum, assembly GCF_040938575.1. Lineage (NCBI taxonomy): Eukaryota > Metazoa > Chordata > Amphibia > Caudata > Ambystomatidae > Ambystoma > Ambystoma mexicanum. Next base: position 800,616,129 of record NC_090924.1, on the reverse strand, counting down.
AGGTTCAATGTTGTATTTTTTTTTATGCGCTAGACGCTTTTGTTGTGTTCGATTTGACAACACGGCTGTTCTGTAATGTTCGTAAATAAACAGAATGGATTCGGTGTCAAGTTGAAATTGTTCTAAGAACACTTGTGGGCTCTTGGAATGTTAGCAGGGGGTGTCCTGGAGACGTTGTGTGTATTGTTCGTTTGCCAAGCTGAAAGTGTTCTAAGAACACTCACGGTGTTTACGTAGACAAAGAAAATGGGGGTGTCTTGAGGACGCTGTCCGTATTGTCCTCTGGCAAGTTGAATGTGTTCTAGGACCTTCCTTGTGTCCGCGGACATTAAAATGGTTGCAATGCTTGAATCTATGGGTGTGATATGCTGCGGTGGTTGTGGCCAGGGTATAGAATGTTGGGTGCATGGCCATTTGGCCATGTACCCAACACTCTATGGCCTGGCCACAACCACTGCTGCATATCACAGTCATATGCCATGCACCCAAGAGTCTATGCCCTAGCTAGAAGTATCGTAGCATATCACAGTTATATGTGATGCACCCAAGAGTCTATGCCCTGGCCACAAGTATAGCAGCATATCACACTCATAGTGGCTAAGAACACTCGTGGGGTGTTGGAATGTTCGCAGGGGGTGTCCTGGAGACGTTGTCTGTATTGTTCGTTGGCAAACTGAAAGTGTTCTAAGAACAGTTGCGGTGTCCTGAAATGTTCGTACACAAAGAAAATGGGGGTGTCCTGAGGACGCTGTCCGTATTGTCCTCTGGCAAGTTGAATGTGTTCTAGGACCTTCCTTGTGTCCGCGGACATTAAAATGGTTGCAATGCTTGAATCTATGGGTGTGACATAGTCATATGCCATGCACCCAAGAGTCTATGCCCTGGCTAGAAGCACTGCAGCATATCACACTCAGAGTGGCTTATAACTGTGGGTCAAAAACAAATTTATAAGGAACAAAGTTATAAGCCAGTATGGGTGTGATATTCTGCGATGGTTTTATTTATGATGTTATACTTACTATTTGATTTAGTAACGGGAGTCCATGTTTTTCTTGTGCATTTCTGTGATATAAGAAAATAGCATGTTAGTATTAGTATTTTATAAAGAATTATTACATTGTACAATCAACATTTTTTCTTTTTTTTTTACCCTCATATTTAGTCGATGACAAACGAGAGTACTGTGCAATTTGCTCAGTTTCTGTGTTTGTTGCTAAAATCATTGGGTCTGTGGGAGAAAAAAATCCATGTTGGATTAAAAAAAAACCTTTTTCTTTTATGCTACAGTTTATTTGTTTGTTTGTTTTCGGTGTTTACTTGTTGTTTCTGGCTAATGCTTTATACATTGGATTGTTCCAGTTTTTGGGAGCAGTAAGATATTAGGTATTTGTTTGGATATTGTACAGTTTTGGAGCAGTTAGATACCAGTAGGCGTATTCTAACTGTTTATTTTATGATACAATTTCGTGTTATTGATTTATCTGTTTGAATATTTCTAAATTTTGGGACAGTTAGATACCAATTGACGTATTCTAACTGTCTATTTTTTGATTTATTTGAGTAGTCCTAATTTATCTGTTTAGTTGTTGTAGCATCTTTCGGCAGTTAGATAGCTTTTGGAATATTGTGACAGTTTATATTTTTTTACTACAAGTGTACTTAAGGTTTAAGTACAGTTTAGTTATCAAAGTTTGGTTTTAAGAACATTAAATAAGCGTTTGTAAGATTTTCTGGTAATCTCTGCTTTAGAGTAATGGTACTATCATTACATTCAAACCATCCACATTTCTTTTTTATATATGCAGTGTAGTGTCCTGAGTTGGTTGTGGCTCCTGCGTGGTAGATGATACCTATTGTTGTGAAGGTTTTCCTACCAAGTGATATTTGACCATGTGTGAATCCAGTCAGCTTGCAGTTGTTTTTGGTACCATCTGCATTGTAACGTAGAAGCATTAGTATTACGTATTTACTATGTGTTTGTATTACTAACGTGGAGCGATTATCTGAATTGCAGGTGGAACATAATCTACCGTGGTTTGCATTTTGTACAAGTTGCTGAAATGGAACGGATTCACAATTAGGTATTGATATATACACAAAGCGCTCATTGGGGATTTGTTCTTGTGTCACATTGTTGCAGAGAGTGCATGTATGTTTCCACATGTATGAAATCTGGAAGATTTCATTTATAGGCATGTTTTTGTTTTCCAGTACTTGTAGTAAGTACATTAGAAATTCTTGTGGATCTTCCTGTGAGTTTATAGTTAATTTCACCATTCCAGCACAGTAGTCCAATTGTTGTCTTATTCCATAAACACTATACGTGTTGTCAGGATTGTTTGCTGCATTTCTGTGAGGTACTAACATTTGCAACCACAATGGGTCTGCACTGTGTAAGTAAATGTTCTCAACAATTGGTGGTAATTGAAATAGAATATTCATTGTTACATTTGCGTAGCAACTTACACCAACTATATTTGAGAATTTAAATGGTCCATGTAGTTCTGTTTCTGACTGCTTTTTTTGGAGTTTGTCTTCCTTCTTTGAAGAAGCACCTGGTTTACTTTCCCTAATTGATTCTTTTTTGATTGTGGTACTTGATGAAGTTTTAGTTTCTTTTACTCTTTTTGGAGGATTTGCAGTGACATCCTGTTGCATTTCTGTTTGATTTAGTTTTCTTTTAAAACATTTTCCTTTTTGTGGAACAGGATATGTTTGTAGATGGGGGTGTATAGTGAACGAAGTCTATTGTATTCTAAAATGCAAGGAATATCAGCGTTTATTTTACTTGCATCAAAGTTGATTAGAAATAGACCGTCAAGTGTACGTAAGCGTGATAGTGCAACGTAGCTCATGCCTTCTTTAACCCTTTAAGTGCCATGGGTATTTCTCCCCAGTGCCAGGGCCTTTTTTGGTGATTTTGGTACGTGGCCATTCAATGGCTTGTAACTTTTTTGTTACATGAGATATCTTGGCCAAATTTGGCTCCTTTTTTTTCCACATGTAGGCGGTCGTAACGCCACCCAGGAATCCCAGGTTGCTGTAGGGGGGTGAGAGAAAATAAGGAAAAAGTGTGAACATTTTGGGTTTTTTCAAAAAATGCCAATAAAATGATGTACAAAGAAGCCTGTGTTTTTTTCCTTGTAAGAGCTAGGAACAAATGGTTTGCTGTGCTGAGTTCCCCAATGTTGTGGCTTTCAGGAACAGGTTGAGTGGAAATGGAAAAAAATTATTTTGATGTGGTTATCAACTGTTTTGTGAGAGGTAGGCGATTTTTGCCATTTTTGCCAATTGGACATGCATGGACGGAATGGAAGAAAAGGGCAGGAAAGCCAAATTGGAGGACAGAAAGGCATATATTTCTGAAAAGTAGACAAAATTCCAAGTTTAGGAAGGGGTGATTTGCATAGGTCAGGCAACAACTAGGTAGGGGAAACTGCCATCGAATGGGGGAAAAGCGGGAAAATGACCGAAAAAAAAAGGTATGTGTTGGAAATGGTTGGCTTGGTACGGCAATGGCTTCTATGAATTTTGAGAAAAGCAATGCTCCGCTACATTCCCCCGACTCTTGCAGTTAGGAGAGCATACCATTTTTGCAGTGTTTTTACAAAACAAGCAATACCACAAGCCAAACACTGAGCCATGGTACACAGGAGTTTTACGCTCACGGCCTGACCAGACGCACTTAGCATGTGTAAATTGGGAAAACCAATGTGGTGAGGAACGGCAGCCATACATTTTTGGAAAGAGCACAGGCAGACCTTTTCAAGGGTAGGTGACTTGTGCAGGTTACAAAAGTGTATGGTGGCTAAAGCAGCGACTAAATGTAGGTCACATTTGGGAAAAGAAAGGGTTGTGAGACAAAGGGCACCAGCAAATGGGTCAAAACGTTATGAAAACCACACAAACACAACACATGGCCTACCGTCCCGCGTTCCCACAGGTGTCCCGATGAAAATGGTACCCCACATGTGTGGGTGCACCTACCTGACCGCCAAGGGGAAAGCCTAAAACACAAGTAACCCCAAGTCTGTTTTCAGAGGGAAATCTTAGACATTCTGCCGACAGGCACAACGTACAGATATGGGCCTCGGGTGTCCAAGCCACCAAGGAAAACGGGGAACCCCATGCATTTTCGAAAAGAGGACACCCGTGGGAATACGCAGAGGTATGATTTGCGCACATCGCCCCGGAATTTATTAGCCAGACAGCCCCGCAAAGTCCGAAATGTCGGGAAAAAAACGCATTTTCCGCACATTTCGCTTGACACACCCATCGAAACACGCCCCCAACAACAAATGGCCTACTGTCACGCGTTCCCACAGGTGTCCTGATGAAAACGGTACCTCACATGTGTGGGTGCACCTTCCTTGCCCCCAAGGGGAAAGCCTAAAACACAAGTAACCCCAAGTCTGTTTTCAGAGGGAAATCTCAGACATTCTGCCGACAGGCACAACGTACAGATATGGGCCTCGGGTGTCCAAGCCACCAAGGAAAATGGGGAACCCCATGCATTTTCGAAAAGAGGACACCCGTGGGAATACGCAGAGGTATGATTTGCGCACATCGCCCCGGAATTTATTAGCCAGACAGCCCCGCAAAGTCCGAAATGTCGGGAAAAAAACGCATTTTCCGCACATTGCGCTTGATGCACCCATCGAAACACGCCCTCAACAACACATGGCCTACCGTCACGTGTTCCCACAGGTGTCCTGATGAAAACGGTACCTCACATGTGTGGGTGCACCTACCTGGCCGCCAAGGGGAAAGCCTAAAACACAAGTAACCCCAAGTCTGTTTTCAGAGGGAAATCTCAGACATTCTGCCGACCGGCACAACGTACAGATATGGGCCTCGGGTGTCCAAGCCACCGAGGAAAACAGGGAACCCCATGCATTTCCGAAAAGAGGACACCCGTGGGAATCCGCAGAGGTATGATTTGCGCACATCGCCCCAGAATTTTTTACCCAGACACCCCTGCAAATTCCGAAATGTCGGGAAAAAAACACTTTTTCTGCACATTTCGCTCAACGCACCCATCGAAACACACCACCAACAACACATGGCCTACCGCCCCGCGTTCCCACAGGTGTCCCGATGAAAACGGTACCTCACATGTGTGGGTGCACCTACCTGGCTGCCAAGGGGAAAGCCTAAAACACAAGTAACCCCAAGTCTGTTTTCAGAGGGAAATCTCAGACATTCTGCCGACCGGCACAACGTACAGATATGGGCCTCGGGTGTCCAAGCCACCGAGGAAAACAGGGAACCCCATGCATTTCCGAAAAGAGGACACCCGTGGGAATCCGCAGAGGTATGATTTGTGCACATCGGCCCAGATTTTATTACCCAGACACCCACGCAAAGTCCGAAATTTGGGGAAAAAAATGCATTTTCCGCACATTTCGCTTGACGCACCCATCGAAACACGCCCCCAACAACACATGGCCTACTGTCACGCGTTCCCACAGGTGTCCTGATGAAAACAGTACCTCAAATGTGTGGGTGCACCTACCTGGCCGCCAAGGGGAAAGCCTAAAACACAAGTAACCCCAAGTCTGTTTTCAGAGGGAAATCTCAGACATTCTGCCGACCGGCACAACGTACAGATATGGGCCTCGGGTGTCCAAGCCACCGAGGAAAACAGGGAACCCCATGCATTTCCGAAAAGAGGACACCCGTGGGAATCCGCAGAGGTATGATTTGCGCACATCGCCCCAGAATTTTTTACCCAGACACCCCTGCAAATTCCGAAATGTCGGGAAAAAAACACTTTTTCTGCACATTTCGCTCAACGCACCCATCGAAACACACCACCAACAACACATGGCCTACCGCCCCGCGTTCCCACAGGTGTCCCGATGAAAACGGTACCTCACATGTGTGGGTGCACCTACCTGGCTGCCAAGGGGAAAGCCTAAAACACAAGTAACCCCAAGTCTGTTTTCAGAGGGAAATCTCAGACATTCTGCCGACCGGCACAACGTACAGATATGGGCCTCGGGTGTCCAAGCCACCAAGGAAAACGGGAAACCCCATGCATTTTTGAAAAGAGGACACCTGTGAGAATACGCAGAGGTATGATTTGCGCACATCGCCCCGGAATTTATTAGCCAGACAGCCCCGCAAAGTCCGAAATGTCGGGAAAAAAACGCATTTTCCGCACATTGCGCTTGATGCACCCATCGAAACACGCCCTCAACAACACATGGCCTACCGTCACGCGTTCCCACAGGTGTCCCGATGAAAACGGTACCTCACATGTGTGGGTGCACCTACCTGGCCGCCAAGGGGAAAGCCTAAAACACAAGTAACCCCAAGTCTGTTTTCAGAGGGAAATCTCAGACATTCTGCTGACCGGCACAACGTACAGATATGGGCCTCGGGTGTCCAAGCCACCGAGGAAAACAGGGAACCCCATGCATTTCCGAAAAGAGGACACCCGTGGGAATCCGCAGAGGTATGATTTGCGCACATCGCCCCAGAATTTTTTACCCAGACACCCCTGCAAATTCCGAAATGTCGGGAAAAAAACACTTTTTCTGCACATTTCACTCAACGCACCCATCGAAACACGCCACCAACAACACATGGCCTACCGCCCCGCGTTCCCACAGGTGTCCCGATGAAAACAGTACCTCACATGTGTGGGTGCACCTACCTGGCTGCCAAGGGGAAAGCCTAAAACACAAGTAACCCCAAGTCTGTTTTCAGAGGGAAATCTCAGACATTCTGGCGACCGGCACAACGTACAGATATGGGCCTCGGGTGTCCAAGCCACCGAGAAAAACAGGGAACCCCATGCATTTCCGAAAAGAGGACACCCGTGGGAATCCGCAGAGGTATGATTTGCGCACACCGCCCCAGAATTTATTACCCAGACACCCCTGCAAAGTCCGAAATGTGCCCCAGACTTTGCGGGGGTGTCTGGGTAATAAATTCTGGGGCGATGTGCGCAAATCATACCTCTGCGGATTCCCACGGGTGTCCTCTTTTCGGAAATGCATGGGGTTCCCTGTTTTCCTTGGAGGCTTGGACACCCGAGGCCCATATCTGTATGTTGTGCCGGTCGGCAGAATGGCTGAGATTCCCCTCTGCAAACAGGCTGGGGGTTGCTTGCGTTTTCGGCTTGCCCCTTGCCAGCCAGGTAGGTGCACCCACGCATGTGAGGTACCGTTTTCATCGGGACACCTGTGGAAACGCGTGACGGTAGGCCATGTTTTGTTGGGGGCATGTTTCGATGGGTGCGCCGAGCGAAATGTGCAGAAAATGCGTTTTTTTCCCCACATTTCGGACTTTGCGGGGGTGTCTGGGTAATACATTCTGGGGCGATGTGCGCAAATCATACCTCTGCGGATTCCCACGAGTGTCCTCTTTTCGGAAATGCATGGGGTTCCCTGTTTTCCTTGGTGGCTCGGACACCCGAGGCCCATATCTGTATGTTGTGCCGGTCGGCAGAATGGCTGAGTTTCCCCTCTGCAAACAGACTGGGGGTTGCTTGCGTTTTCGGCTTGCCCCTTGCCAGCCAGGTAGGTGCACCCACGCATGTGAGGTACCGTTTTCATCGGGACACCTGGGGGAACGTGGTATGGTAGGCCATGTGTTGTTGGGGGCGTGTTGCGATGGGTGCGCCGAGCTAAATGTGCGGAAAATGCGTTTTTTTCCCCACATTTCGGACTTTGCAGGGGTGTCTGGGTAATAAATTCTGGGGTGATGTGCGCAAATCATACCTCTGCGGATTCCCACGGGTGTCCTCTTTTCGGAAATGCATGGGTCTCCCTGTTTTCCTTGGTGGCTTGGACACCCGAGGCCCATATCTGTATGTTGTGCCGGTCGGCAGAATGGCTGAGATTCCCCTCTGCAAACAGACTGGGGGTTGCTTGCGTTTTCGGCTTGCCCCTTGCCAGCCAGGTAGGTGCACCCACACATGCGAGGTACCTTTTTCGTCGGGACACCTGTGGGAAAACGAGAAGGTATGACATCTGCTGTTGGCGACGTGTTTCGGTGAGTGGACACAGGGAAATGTCTCTGAAATTGGCCGGAAATGAAGACAATTCTCAGACATTTCGTCTGGCCACCCACCGAAACACACCGCCAACTACACGTGGCTTACCTTCCAGCGTCCCCACATGTGTCTCGATGAAAACGGTACCTCACATGTGTGGGTGCACCTACCGGGGGCGCAAAAGGAAAAGGGTAACCCACTGGGAACCCCAAGCCATTTGCCACTGCCCATTTTGTTCATGTGGGCAACCTACAGATTTGGGCCTACGGTGTCGAAGCCAGCAAGGGAAACGGGGAACCCCATGCATTTCCCAAAAGAGGACACCCGTGGGAATCCACAGAGGTCTGCCTTGCGCAAATTGCCCCAGTTTTTATTAGCCACAATCCCCGACAAAGTGTGACATTTGGTGGGGAAAAAACACAATGTTCACTTTGTCTGGGGTTCTGGGTAATAAATTCTGGGCCGCTTCGCGCAAGTCAGACCTCTGTGCATTCCCACGGGTGTCCTCTTTTGGGAAATGCATGGGGTTCCCTGTTTACATGCTGGCTTCGACACCCTAGGCCCAAATCTGTAGGTTGCCCACATGAACAAAATGGGCAGTGGCGAAAGGCTTGGGGTTACCAGCGGGTTACCCTTTTCCTTTTGCGCCCCCGGTAGGTGCACCCACACATGCGAGGTACCTTTTTCATCGGGACACCTGTGGGAACACGAGAAGGTATGACATCTGCTGTTGGCGACGTGTTTCGGTGAGTGGACACAGGGAAATGTCTCTGAAATTGGCCGGAAATGAAGACAATTCTCAGACATTTCGTCTGGCCACCCACCGAAACACACCGCCAACAACACGTGGCTTACCTTCCCGCGTCCCCACATGTGTCTCGATGAAAATGGTACCTCACATGTGTGGGTGCACCTACCGGGGGCGCAAAAGAAAAAGGGTAACCCACTGGGAACCCCAAGCCATTAGCCACTGCCCATTTTGTTCATGTGGGCAACCTACAGATTTGGGCCTAGCGTGTCGAAGCCAGCAAGGGAAACGGGGAACCCCATGCATTTCCCAAAAGAGGACACCCGTGGGAATCCACAGAGGTCTGCCTTGCGCAAATCGGCCCAGAATGTAATACCCAGAACCACCAGCAAAGACCCACATGGGAGAAGGGTGCCCAAGGCCAGGGATATTACCGCAGACTTTGCTGGAGCCCTGGCTGCCCTGCGTTACAGCTTCACCCCACCAAGGAGTCTCGGCAGTGTGCCAATACCCCCACGAAGGGAAAAGCTGTAATGCAGCCCAGCCGCAACTCCAGGACAGTTGGAGGTGATCTGCCCAGACGGGCCATTCCCACCCACACCACCAACAATCCAGCCCCAGTCTCACCCACCCCACTGACAGTGGGCCCTAACCATAGAATAATAAAAAACAGTACTCACATAACGATGCAGCTGCTCGGGTAGAAAAAGCTGTAAACAAAACAAAGAACATGTGTTACCTACGGTCACACCAGCAAAATGTAGCCCTCCCCGTGGGCAGATAAGGAGGGGGTCTGTCCTGCACTGCTCCCTGGGCTCAGGCGTCCGTTCCTAGGAGCAGATATATGGTCCCAGGGAGGGCTGCATGACTTTGCACCCACTCCATTGCGGGTAGGGGGGAGGGGGTCAACGCCCCATCCCATTAGAAAATTCCCTGACCCTTTGGGGTGCCCCACCGCCCCCCCCCCCTAAAAAGCGTTCCATCATTTTCATTTTTTTCCTTTGGTAACCCAACTCCCCTTGGTGCAGAGGGTCACATTGGTGTGCCAATCTGGCACCGGGGTGCCCAAACCTTACTGCCCCATCTATTGGGGGTCCTGCCCCACCTTTTGGGGTGCCCCCCCCACCCCCAATGGCTGGGGGACACACCTCATGCAGGCCTCCCTGGGCCTCCTCCTAACGGCTGCGTGAGGTACACCCCCCTCCATTTGGTGTGAGGGGGGAGAGGGCCACCCCAAAAGGTGGGGCAGGACCCCCAATAGATGGGGCAGTAGGGTTTGGGCACCCTGGGGGCAGATAGCCACACTAATGTGGCCATCTGCACCAAGCAAAGTAGGGTAAACAAAAAACAAAATACAAATTCATAAGCTTCTTTTTAGGGGTGGCTGAGGGCCACCCTAAATTGGCAGCGAATGATGTACCGCAACGGGGGGTGGCTCTCAACCGCCCCCACCCCAAATGGAGGGCCCCACCGCAAGCAACTTTTCCCCCCCGCCCCTTCGGGTCCTCGGGGGACCCCACGCGGGCGCCCAGTCCCTTCCTCAGCAGTCCCTCTCTACCCTTTGGCAATTTCTTTGTTTTGCAATTTTCTTTTCATTTTTCTTTCCCCAACGCTATTTAAGTGCAATTTTATTCCGTGCTTTACTTTCTTTCCATTGTGCATTTCCGCTTAGGCTCCTTCTAAAGGATGCGTTCCGGTCTCCTTTCCCCTTTTTGCTCCTTTATTCTTACCCCAGGATTCCCTCTTCCCCATTCCCCGGGTTGGCTTATTATTATTGTTAAATTATCTCTCCCCAAAAAGGTCTTCCTCCAACCCATCTTGCCAGCGAGCCCATCTCCCCCCTTCCGCCTGGTGAGTGCAGCCGCCCGTGTTTTAGGTCCGAATCCACCCTTCTGGTGGCATCCGTAGTCCCCGTTCCCCCCCGTAGCCCATCCGCCTCCCATTCCCTCCCCGCATCCATTTCCTCATTCCCCGGCCCTCCCCGCCTCCCGCTCCCGCCCACCCCCTCCCATTGGTCAAGCCAACTTCTCATCCACCCTAGCTACTCGCGTGCCCGGCCTGGCTCCCATAGCCCCCGAGAGCCTGGTGAGTGCAGCCGCCCGTGTTTTAGGTCCGAATCCACCCTTCTGGTGGCATCCGTAGTCCCCGTTCCCCCCCATAGCCCATCCGCCTCCCATTCCCTCCTCGCATCCATTTCCTCATTCCCCGGCCCTCCCCGCCTCCCGCTCCCGCCCACCCCCTCCCATTGGTCAAGCCAACTTCTCATCTACCCGAGCTACTCGCGTGCCCGGCCTGGCTCCCATAGCCCCCGAGAGCTTGGTGAGTGCAACCGCCCGTGTTTTAGGTCCGAATCCACCCTTCTGGTGGCTTCCGTAGTCCCCGTTCCCCCCGTAGCCCATCCGCCTCCCATTCCCTCCCCGCATCCATTTCCTCCCCGCCTACCGCTCCCGCCCACCCCCTCCCATTGGTCAATCCAACTTCTCATCCACCCTAGCTACTCGCGTGCCCGGCCTGGCTCCCATAGCCCCCAAGAACCTGGTGAGTGCAGCCGCCCGTGTTTTAGGTCCGAATCCACCCTTCTGGTGGCATCCGTAGTCCCCGTTCCCCCCTGTAGCCCATCCGCCTCCCATTCCCTCCCCGCATCCATTTCCTCATTCCCCGGCCCTCCCCGCCTCCCGCTCCCGCCCACCCCCTCCCATTGGTCGCATCAAGAGGACTTCCATTCATAGCCAATCCCCCCAGGGCAGCCCCTGCCCGGCAGCCCCATCGGCTAAGGACCCATGGCCAAGGGCGGCTCCAACAGAGGCGGCTCCAGGAAGTGTCAGCAGGTGTCCGCAGGGGACGCCAAGGAAGCCAGCAACCAACAGTCACCACCAAAACCGTGAGTGTGGTATGGGTAGGGGAGTAGAGCAATCACTCCACTCCAGAAAGCCCATGCCACTCTATCTTACCACCAAATAACATAGATTGCCATAATGTTAGCATGTCCACTCCTAGACGGAATTTGTGAAAGTTAGCATGTCCACTCCTAGACGGAATTAGTGAAAGTTGGCATGTCCACTCCTAGATGGAATTTGTGAAAGTTAGCATGTCCACTCTAGAACTGTGAAAGTTAGCATGTCCACTCCTAGACGGAATTGTGAAAGTTAGCATGTCCACTCCTAGACGGAATTCGTGAATGTTAGCATGTCCACTCTAGAACTGTGAAAGTTAGCATGTCCACTCCTAGACGGAATTGTGAAAGTTAGCATGTCCACTCCTAGACGGAATTTGTGAAAGTTAGCATGTCCACTCTAGAACTGTGAAAGTTAGCATGTCCACTCTAGAACTGTGAAAGTTAGCATGTCCACTCTAGAACTGTGAAAGTTAGCATGTCCACTCCTAGACGGAATTGTGAAAGTTATCATGTCCACTCCTAGACGGAATTTGTGAAAGTTAGCATGTCCACTCTAGAACTGTGAAAGTTAGCATGTCCACTCCTAGACGGAATTGTGAAAGTTAGCATGTCCACTCCTAGACGGAATTTATGAAAGTTAGCATGTCCACTCTAGAACTGTGAAAGTTAGCATGTCCACTCCTAGACGGAATTGTGAAAGTTAGCATGTCCACTCCTAGACGGAATTGTGAAAGTTAGCATGTCCACTCTAGAACCGTGAAAGTTAGCATGTCCACTCCTAGACGGAATTGTGAAAGTTAGCATGTCCACTCCTAAACGGAATTGTGAAAGTTTGCATGTCCACTCTAGAACTGTGAAAGTTAGCATGTCCACTCCTAGATTGAATTGTGAAAGTTGGCATGTCCACTCCTTGATGGAATTGTGAAAGTTAGCATGTCCACTCCTAGACGGAATTGTGAAAGTTGGCATGTCCACTCCTTGATGGAATTGTGAAAGTTAGCATGTCCACTCCTAGACGGAATTGTGAAAGTTAGCATGTCCACTCTAGAACTGTGAAAGTTAGCATGTCCACTCCTAGACTGAATTGTGAAAGTTGGCATGTCCACTCCTTGATGGAATTGTGAAAGTTAGCATGTCCACTCCTAGACGGAATTGTGAAAGTTAGCATGTCCACTCTAGAACTGTGAAAGTTAGCATGTCCACTCCTAGACGGAATTCGTGAAAGTTAGCATGTCCACTCTAGAACTGTGAAAGTTAGCATGTCCACTCCTAGGCGGAATTTATGAAAGTTAGCATGTCCACTCTAGAACTGTGAAAGTTAGCATGTCCACTCTAGAACTGTGAAAGTTAGCATGTCCACTCCTAGACGGAATTTGTGAAAGTTAGCATGTCCACTCTAGAACTGTGAAAGTTAGCATGTCCACTCTAGAACTGTGAAAGTTAGCATGTCCACTCCTAGACGGAATTGTGAAAGTTAGAATGTCCACTCCTAGACGGAATTGTGAAAGTTAGCATGTCCACTCTAGAACTGTGAAAGTTAGCATGTCCACTCCTAGACGGAATTTGTGAAAGTTAGCATGTCCACTCTAGAACTGTGAAAGTTAGCATGTCCACTCCTAGACGGAATTGTGCAAGTTAGCATGTCCACTCCTAGACGGAATTTATGAAAGTTAGCATCTCCACTCTAGAACTGTGAAAGTTAGCATGTCCACTCTAGAACTGTGAAAGTTAGCATGTCCACTCCTAGACGGAATTGTGAAAGTTAGCATGTCCACTCCTAGACGGAATTGTGAAAGTTAGCATGTCCACTCTAGAACTGTGAAAGATAGCATGTCCACTCCTAGACGGAATTGTGAAAGTTAGCATGTCCACTCCGAGACGGAATTGTGAAAGTTAGCATGTCCACTCCTAAACGGAATTGTGAAAGTTTGCATGTCCACTCTAGAACTGTGAAAGTTAGCATGTCCACTCCTAGACGGAATTGTGAAAGTTAGCATGTCCACTCTAGAACTGTGAAAGTTAGCATGTCCACTCCTAGACTGAATTGTGAAAGTTGGCATGTCCACTCCTGATGGAATTGTGAAAGTTAGCATGTCCACTCCTAGACGGAATTGTGAAAGTTAGCATGTCCACTCTAGAACTGTGAAAGTTAGCATGTCCACTCCTAGACGGAGTTGTGAAAGTTAGCATGTCCACTCTAGAACTGTAAAAGTTAGCATGTCCACTCCTAGACAGAATTGTGAAAGTTAGCATGTCCACTCTAGAACTGTGAAAGTTAGCATGTCCACTCCTAGACGGAATTATGAAAGTTAGCATGTCCACTCTAGAACTGTGAAAGTTAGCATGTCCACTCCTAGACGGAATTGTGAAAGTTAGCATGTCCACTCTAAAACTGTGAAAGTTGGCATGTCCACTCCTAGACGGAATTGCGAAAGTTAGCATGTCCACTCTTAGATGGAATTGTGAAAGTTAGCATGTAAAAGTTGCATTTAGAAAGTGTGCCTTACAGCCTCTCCGTCAAGCTTAGAAATGTGCCCAATAGCCTCTCTGGTAAATTGAATTTAGATGTGTGCCCAAGATCCTCTGTGAAAGATGCATTTAGAAGTGAGCCCAATAGCCACTCTGTGAAAATTGCATTCAGTAGTGTGCCCAATAGACACTCTGGAAAGCCGCATTTAGAAATGTACCCAATAGACACTCTGGAAAGTTCCATTAGAAGTGTGCCCAATACCCTCGCTGTGAATTTAGTAGTGTTCCCAATAACCACTCTGTGAAAGTTGCTTTCAGAAGTGTGCCCAACAACCCCTCTGTGATATTTAGAGGTGTACCCATTAGCCGCAATGAGAGTTACATTTAGAGGTGTGCCCAATAGCCTCCCGGGTAAATTGAATTTAGAAATGTTCCTAATAGCCTCGCTGGAAAACTGAATTTGGAAGTATCCCCAATAGCCTTGCAGGAAAATGAAGTTAATAGTGCGCCCAGTAGCCTCTCTGTGGAAAATTGAATTTAGATATGGGCCCAATATCCTCTGTGAAAGCTACATCTAGAAGTGTGCCCATTAGCCACGCTGTGAAAGCTGCATTTAGAAGTGCTACCAATAGCATCTGTGAAAGTTGATTATAGAAGTGTATCCAATAGACACCCTGGAAAGTCTCAAGTAGAAGTTTGCCCAATAGCCTCTCTGGAAAATTGAACTTAGAAATGTAGCCCAGTAGACGCTCTGTGAAAATTTGCATTTAGAAGTGTACCCAATAGCCTCCGCGAGTGTTACACTTAGAAGTGTGCCTAGTAGCCTCGCTGATAAACTGAATTTAGAAACGTTCCCAATAGCCTCTGTATGGAAAATTGTACTTAGAGGTTCGCCCGGTAGCCTCTCTGGGAAAGTGATTTTAGAAGTTTGCACATTGAAAGAGCATATAACCATTCTTACCACACCCCACGCTTACTCTCTCCTTTACATCACCACTCAACTAGAACACAGAGATACTATGACACCATTCGGTATAACTGTTCCCATACGAACATCCACCGCTTACTCCACATCATTCTATGTAAACACTGCTGGTCTCACACCCCAGCCAGGCGTTTTCCTCAGGCCTAACGCAGCCACATCTGTTCCGGATAAATCCTGCCAGAACGAACACATTCTCCTGATCTCTCAACCACCACACCTATCAATAAGAATCAGCTATTACATGTGTACCGCACGAGCTGCACACATATCCAGTGCACACACGCACCTTTTGACTCTCCCTACTCTCTCTACTGATCTGAACTTCGGTTCCCAAGGGCGTTCAACCTACCAGCGCCTTCAGACCATACCAATGGTATATAAGGCGCTATATAAGTGCAAAATAACAATAACAATAACAATAACAATAATGTTGACAGGTGCATTCTTTGTTTTCATGTTGTACACCATGTGCAATTTCTTTTGTTACTTCTTGAAAAATGCTACGTTGCTCATTGTTTAGCTTTGATTCTAGTATAGTTAAGTCTTCTTTATCTTCATACTGACACATGGTGTTTTGTACTGCTATCATAGCTAATTCTGCCTCATTTGTTATTAGTGGGTCTCCCAGTGGTTCTTGGCTTCCTGTGACAGATGGTTGACTACTGTCAGGAGTGTCCTTATCTAGTTGGGCCTGGAGTTCTTCTTCGTGTTGCTGTTCATTGTGCAACATTGTTTTGTACAAAGTTTACATCAATTATACTGCTTTCATTTGCTTTGAAAGCGTCTTCATATGAGTCATAGTTATCTAGTATTTCTTCCTCTTTTCTCCATGGTTTAAAGAGTTGTAGCAGGGACATGTAATATACTTCTTTATGTTGAGGATTCTTTAATGACAATTTGATATGATTAATTACATTTGGTTTGGTGAGTTTTACTAAGCTCCCTTCACAGTTTTTTCACTTTGTATTTACGGTTTTGTTCATCAGGTTTTATATTATTTTTGTATGTGTAGTTTTGGGCTATGTGGTATAAACTCATGGTTTCCAAAGTGTTACTCCTGTTTGGGTAGTATGTGTCCAATAAATTGTTTTTTAAAATTTCTTTGCTGTTGGGATCATGTTTGGCTATTGTTTCTATATCTTCGTATGATTTTAGAACTCTTTTTCTAGATTTAGCTGGACCAAGACTTAGCCATACTATATTTGCAGATTTACCATACAATGCAGTACCAGTTAATCGATCAGCTGCTTCATAGGATCCACATTCTCTACGAGACAGCATTTTTATGCCCAAGCTGTACAATTTCTGAGACACTGTTTTATCTGATGACAGGTCATTCCAGAGTTCTTGGAGCTCTGTCTTTTCTAATTTGGTTAAGTATGCTGTGACATATCGTGCAACTGCAGTAGAATTGTCTGCAATGTACTGCACGTCTTTGTTTGCATTCCATAAGTAGGCAATGATTGCATTGTAATCATTGATATATTTTTCTTCTTCTTTTCTTTTTATGCAATATATATTTTTAGGTGACTTACCTTTAACACTATATCTAACTGAAGACATGAGGTTGTTCTCTTGACCTGTATTTGTGACTGGTCTAGGGAAACCAAATCAGCATTTGGTGTAGTATTTCCCTTTGTTTTTGTATTTGCGACGACAATATTTGCCACATTTGTGTCTTTGGAATTGTAACATTTTTGCATGAAGATCACTATTTGTGGATTCTGATGTAATTTCACAAGTGACATATTTTTCAATAAACTGTAAAACAGTGGCATCACTGTCTTGATCGAATTTAGGAGCATCTTTAATCCATAAAAGCATGTGGATATGTGGTGCTCCTCTGGGTTGGTATTCTTTTCTCCAAAAGAAGTGTTGCACTTCTCCAAGGGGAGGAACAGTTTTGTTATAATAAAATGTAGCATAGCAATGAAGCGATGGTGAAAATATCGTGAAACATTAACAGGATCCTGTGAACAAAGTTCTCCAGGTGTTAGTATATCTATGTTTGTTTTGTTTTTGTTTGATATGCATAGGAAATCATGTAAATCTTCCCATGCATATTCTGCGCAACTTAATGTAAGAAACCAAGTGGGTGGGCCAAGGTTTCTGGTCATACAACGTACATCTCCATGACGTTGAAACCAGTACTCTTTAGTACCACGCATATTTGCTAATAGATTTGTAAGATTTCCTTGTAAAACCTCATGTTTTTGTTGAACTTTTTGTAATAATTGTGTAGCTGTCATATTTTGAAAGTGTGATCCTGATTTTAATATGTGTTCAACTCCGTAACATAAAGTTGCTAGTTCACTTTCAAAGAGTAGGTGGAATATGTATTCCACATTTTGTCGAAATCTGGGATCTTCAGAATACATTCGTAATGAGCGATATTCTGATGCTGATATTTGAATAGGTCTATCATCGTATCTTCCTCCTTTGCCAGTAGGAAAGAGTAGAGGAAAAGCACGTGCTTCTATATTTTTTTCCCATATGCTGATTGGTGATCCTTTTGTTTGACGCATTTGGTACGTTTCCCGTGCATCTTCTATGGTGTCATTAGAGTGCAATGGATTAATTGTATAATGGTCTAAAGTGTTTGATATTGTAGCAGGATCTAGGAGCTCCAATTGACCAGCTCCTTGTGTCTGTTCAATTATTTCACTTGTATCTTGCAAGTTTTCTTCAATATTAACTTCTTTGTAATATTCATTGTTCTCTTTAAGATATTGTAGGGCTTTTCTAACTTTATGTAAATCTACCAGTTGTTGACACATTTTTTTGTCTTTTGTAGGTACTCCATTTACCAAGATAATTAAAGATTGCTGCATTGGACGTTGCACTCCGAGAGTGTGCACATTTTCTTTTAGATCTAATGGTAAATAAACTACTTTTCCACAAATACCTTTCACTAATTCAGAGGGAGGTAATTTTGCAGTTTTTGGTTGAAGGCGTATTATTGCTTGAAATGGGTGCACTGTTTGAATTATGATGCTCTCATATAAATTAAGTTGTTGAAGGGGTTTTGGTAGTGGATACAATTCCAAGTTATTTGTGATAGCACGTGAAGGAGTTTGGTTGTTGTCAAGTTTTGTAGTGCAGTAAGTGCAAAGTATTATGGGGTCAGTTATTTCGTATTTGTTTTCTGCTATAAGGTAGAGAGCTAATTCAAACCATTTAGAATCTTCATTGTCTTCTATTTTGTATGATAGGTCTATAGTTTTTGTGCTACTTTTATATAAATTTCTGCGGCAACATACACACACGTGGTTTGGTAATTCAGCTGAAGTACTTTCAAATTTTAGTATTTCTTTTTTGTATGTCTGTAGTGAAAGGTTGCCTTGTGCAGAATTGTTATGAAGTTGGTTGGCAGCTAATTCATCTTGTAAGTGGGTTTCACTTCCAAAATATTTTGTCTGGATATAGTCGATTTCTTCTAGGAGGACTTTTGCTGTACCATGTAGAAGAATGTTATTTAAATTGGCTAGTACTAAAGCAGGACTTTTAGCCTAGTACAGTTTATAAACTAGATTTCTTATACTTGCATGATGTGTTGATATCCTTTTGATATCATGGAAGGGTGTTTTGCAAGAAAGTCCTGTAATGCAGGCCAAGGAATGTCCTTGTAGTCCTGTGTACTTGCATATTGGACAAGCATCCATATTTTGCAGTAGTTTAATTTTGATTTTGTCTTTGCTTTTCACATATTGATTGAGGAATTGGCGTAAAGACTTGAACATTTTTTTGGGAATGTTACACATTGACATGCATGGCCATTTGTACACTAGATGTTCTGATTCAGTTGAATGAAGGGGTAGATCTACGTTTTCAGGGCATATTTTTGTAAGGAGTTCTTCTGGTTCCATTATGGTATTATTAACTATTTCATAACCCTGACCACTGCTATGTATGGCAATTGTATTTGTTTGCTTTTGTTTGTAGGCTTCTTCATTAAAGTATGGTTCTGTGGTTGTAGTGTGACTCCATTCACCTCCACAGATATTTAAGAAGTTATTTCTGTTGACATTTCGTTTATTGAGAAGTCTTTTTTGTAATTTAGTTAATAGTTTTGTTAGTGGTTTCATTCTGTTTAACACTAAAATAAATAACTTTGTTTTGAGAAGAAGTGCACTGTCTATCAACGCTTCTAAGATTACTTTCCTACGATAGGTTTGAAGTCTTGAACCTGGTTTCTCTCCTGTTTTCATAAGATTTTGAAGGACTTTTTGACGGAACATTTTGGCTAAAATACTTTTCTTGGTATGCTTACTTTGTACTATATCAAGATTTATAGAAGTTTTATTTGTAGTGATAGTTGATTTTCTGTTAATTGTTTTTTGGGTTGTTTTACTTTTTGATAGAGGAGGGAAAGTTTTTGTACTAGAAACTTCTTCTGTTTCACTACATGACTGTATTAGCTATTGTGTTTTAACCTTTTTTTACAAATTCTGCTATAGATGGATGTTTATGTTGGAGACTTTTCCTTTCATTTGCTTTACTTCTGCGTCCCTTTCTACGGAGTTGCTTTTTGGTAGACATTCTTTAGGGTCTGTTGAAAAAAATACAGAAGGTATGGGTTGGGGTGTTCTGCAATGCATGTGTGGTGTGTGCATGACTGTTTCAGTAAGGTGATAAAGATGTATGTAATGGTGTGTGATTGTGCATTGGGAAGAACAACTAGTAGGGATGGCTATTCTTGAATTAATGTGTTACTAAACTGAGGTTCAGATGACAGAAAAAAGTAAGCTAGTGGTGTGGAGAAGTATAAATAGTATATCTAAAGCTATACAATTAAAACAGTTGTTTTTTCTACAACATCTAAATTCTAGCGGCTGAGTTGGGTAATTTGTGTGTCGAAAAAATTGGAATTTGTGGGCCATTCTGCCAGTAAATCACTGTTTAAGACCGGGGGATTTTTGGTCAGAATGGTGCAGAATCTCTATTTTTAGGCACAGAAATAGCATGAATTAAGCTTACAGTGTTAGTAATAATTCAAATATTATGGTAACATTCTACTTACTTTTTTTCTAAAATGAGCAGTTTGCTTCTTAGTTGTTCTTTGTAGTTCCAATTCAGCTGCTTCTTTTCAGGAGAATGGTCTTCACTGCAATTGTAAAAGAAAGAAATTAGTAATTTGGTTTGTATATAGCACTCTTTTTAATTTAGACATAGATTTTATACATTGAAATGCTCAGCGCCTTCCTTAAAACCATTAAAACTATTTTAGGACTAACTGTAGGAAAGAAAATATCTTCACTATGGCTTGTTAAATTCATAATGTACCACTGTATACCACTATTCCTGCAACTAAGCTTTTCCACGTAATAGTGAGTCCATGTCATAGCCTGCTTTTCCACCTAATAGTGAGTGAATGTCATAGCCTGCTTGTCCTATATAAATGTAAGTAATTATATAAACTAAAAAAAGTAAAACCAAATATGTGTTTGTACAAATATTATTCTTTGAGATTTGGTCATAGAGTGTGCATGTAATTTTGTTTGATTATATGTAGTCTATATATTTTATTTGAAAAAGATTACTTTAACATTATTTGCGTGTGTGTGTGTACGAAGAAATTAAACGGTATAAAGGTTTGTAAGTCACAGTTCATTTTAGGATAATGAAAAAATGATCGTAGATTCATTTTACAGATTATACAAGGTAAAAGTCGGTTAGAAAATGTGTTCATGTACTGTATAGAAAATATGCATACCTGTAGTTTGTGTTCATGCATATGGATATGGACGAAGCTGCAAGTAGAAATCTTGGAGATTTGTCTAGTATTTCTCGTAGATCGTGGTTGCCAATGGTATGAGACTTGTAGTCCGAGAGATTCACCGTACATTTGCAGTGCTGATCTATGATGATGCAGTTACATGTAGAGGTCGTGGATTTGATTGGTGGATGGTCATGTGATTTCTTAGCTACATCCAATGAGGGAATGGCACAGAGAGTGAAGTGGAAATGGTAGAAGGGCTGTCCATGTTACGATACATTCACGGACATGGCGTTAGTTCCAGGACACCGCGTATTACATCCCGGGAATTTGGGGTTGGGAGGCATGCAAATGAGATTGAATGTAGCAAGGGATTGGTCAGTAAAGTTTAGTGAGCTAGGAGAGGTTTTCTCTGATATTCTTTTTGGTGAGAGAAGAACAGATAGCTATGGATGAGTGTTTCAAAAAACAGATTGTGTGGATTTTGGGAGACTCGTGGATACATTGGTTGAAGGTGCATGCAGAAAGCTGTGGAGTATCTATAGATCTTGGATTCCCACATGTGGAAGTGCACTGGCATGGAGTGCGTGGAATGAAGTGGTTGGACTTGCTACCTCTCTGTGCAACTTTGAAGATAGAGGAACATCCAGACATAATTGTAATTCATTGTGGAGGGAACAGTTTAGGACATGTGTCTGGAATTTCTTTGCAATTTGCAATGAAAGAAGGACTTCAGAAGATCATGGATATGTTTCCAAACTCCAAAGTAATTTTTTCACGGATTGCGTAGAGACAAATGTGGCTTCGTTCTTTCTCATGTGGTCCACAAATGGAGAAAGCAAGGCGTAATGTCAATAAGGCTGTTTGTGCTTTCCTAAGAGATTTTGGCATGTTCTCTTTTCACAATGAAAATATTATGTTTCGTAGTACATACATTTTTCGCAGAGATGGAGTCCATCTACTTATGCTGGCAATCAGATTTTTCTGAGAAATGTACACAATGCATTGTGACCTTTTTTTTTTAGAAATGCAGCATCTATTTTGAAGTAGGTGTTAAGTATTTATAATATTTGACATACAAACACCTCCCAAAGGCTCTTTTCAGAGCCACCATTTCCTCCAAGAGAAAAAAGCAATGGTTACAATAGGGCAGCACCCCATTTTTTTTTTATTTTCGCGAACTGTCCGCAGACTTTCAAAAAATAAAAAGGGCCCTGCATTCTTTATCGTTACTTCTATTTTTTAACTGTGAAAGGCGGCTCTGAAAAGAGCCTTATTTCTTTTTGATTTTTGTTATTTTGTATTTTTTTGTTTTTTTTACACACGACACACTAGGAGAGGAGGGGAAAGGAGGGTAAAGGGGGGACACCAACCACAGGTATAAGAAAGGGCGAGCTGAGAGAGGAAGATGTAGAGTGGGTTTTATTTGGGTAGTGAGCAGGTATTCTCGTGCTCTGAGACGATAGTCTCAAAAGCACTCCGAAGTCGCTCCCCCCTACAGAGTACTGTGTCACAGTACATACATACAACTGTGACCCTCGAAGGTAAGGGTCATCAGAATTCTGTATGGCATGTGAGGCAGCTTGAGGAAGACGCTGTCCCACAGAGGTGTTCCTTGTGGTGACAGGATCAGAAACGGAGGATAAAGTAGAGGCAATCAACCTACTAAGCTCTTCGCAAGGTACAACTTTGCGAATGGCCCCAGTGTGGAATGAGTTCAGGTGTCGCTTCATGGTCGTAGTCCCAAAGCTATACGAACCATGCCTCCCACGACTGAGTACCATTTTGCACTTGTTGCAGCTGACACGGTTCGCACGAGCCTTAGGACCATTCCCATGAACGGTAAACAACCGCCACAACCAAGAATCACGCCGCGGGCGGCTAGTAGGGATTTCCTCTACCTCATTCTCGTCATCCTATTCTTCTTCATCTGTATCCTCACTCCTGTTCCCCTCTTCAGGCCCTTGGGGAAATGGTGGTGGTGGAGAGGGTGGGGGTGGTGCTGAGGCAGATATAGCACCATGTGGTTATAGTCGAGCCATGGATGTCATAGGCTTGGAGATGTAAATCTCAAAATCTGCAAAGTATGCAGCAAAATGCAGTGAGCTCTGTGGAATAGTCAGAAACACAATGAGAATGCGCTCTAGGGGGTGGTCTTATATAGGGGTGCTTGTGCGCGGGTCGAAGACATGCGCGCCGTCCGCAAGACAGATCGAACATCAAAAAAGTTTTAAAAAGTCACAAAAACTATGTGGAAAGTTAGGATTAGCATGTGGGATTTGTGGTATGGTGATTTTTAATGAGAAATATTGTGGATTACTTGGAAATGTACTTTTAAACTGTTTGGGGACACGAACAGTGTCCGCATTTAGAGCACGAGATGAGCGTTGGCACGGTCACATGTTTGTTTTGTGAGCATGTTCGCTAAGGTAGCGGCCGTCCGCAGGACACCCAATGTAGGGACATTGTTTTGGGAATGCGTGTTGATGTTCTACGGACAGTGTTCGGGTCCTGAACTAATTAAAAGTGCGTCACATGTAAATGAACAGTTACGGACAGCCGTTTGTTCTTAGCACAGTTTAATTTATTTGCTAACAATACGGACAGACATAGCGTTTCAAGCACACCTCCATTTTCATTTATTTACAAACAATTCAGGACACCACGAGTGTTCTTAGAACAGTTTCTGCTTGCTAGCGAACACTACGAACAGGCATAGTGTTCTTAAGGACACCTCCATTTTCGTTTCTTTCCGAACATTTCCGAACAACCGCGCTGTCCGTGGACACCTAAATTGGTTTCATCACAAAGAACTGAAAGTAATTACAACAGAATATAAGAAAAGTGACTTTATTTCATATATATATATATATATATATATATATATATATATATATATACAATTATGACTGGGAAGGTGGGGCAGAAACGGAAACAAAAACAGGAGAATTAGGGATTTCTAGATAACTGGGATCAGGGGAAGAAGGGAAGGAAAGCTCATCGAAACGCTTTGGCCCATAGACAGTGTTTGGGGTTAACTGAGTGTGATAGGGTGAGGGGGGACAAGTGCAGGTTGGACAATGGTGTGCTGTTGGTGGTTTCACATGATTTTCCACAAAGTTTTTCAAATCCATAACATTTTGCATAAGGTCGTCCATTTTTTTGATTAATCTGTTGTAGAGTGATATCCTCTGATTGTTGTTGTGAGATGCTTGGAATTTTTGTATGGTCTGTAATAAAAAAAAAATGTATATGTTAAATGTATACAAAATAATATTTATTAATTGGTTTATATAGTAAAGTGTGTACCATTAGGTGGACTATATTCTAACATTTCCTCTCGTAGGAAATGCTCCTCTAGCCAGTCGAGAGTACTACACATTTCTGTGAGAAAATAAAAAAGTAATATGTTTTTTTTTCTTATAAGAAAGTTTATAAAAATATGAGTAAAAAGAAGTGCACTTACTATGTCTGGTGAGATATGTAATCAGTAGTCTATACGTCTGGTCTTGCTGTTGGTTGTGGAGCGTCTGTGAGGTAATTATGGTGGAAGCCACTTTATCTTCTTTTGGTATATGTTTTAAAACATATTGTATTTAAATGAATGGTTAGTGTGTTACATATATGGGTTACATTTTTTAAGTATTACTACATATACTTTGTATGTGTGCTGTTTTGTGAACGTGTTAAATGTTCCTATGTTATGATATAACTATTAAACATACCCCCCAGAGTTTTTAGGTGGTAGTACTGTTGTCCGAACATGTCTGCGGACCGTCAAATTCAGTAGAAAGGGTTCAGTATGTTCCATATTATATGTACATAAAGTCAAAGTTATTATTGTTAAGTTGTGCTACTAAAAAACTATGAAGTTCAGTAAAAAAACTTTGTTACAGGGACGTTATGGTTAAGTTGCACTAATAAAAACCTTTGAAATTCAATGAAAAAACTTTGTTAAAGGGACGTTATGGTTAAGTTGCGCTTCTAAAAACCTATGAAATTCAGTGAAAAAACTTTGTCAAAGGGACGTTATGGTTCCATGTAAAACCGAAAAACCCTTGAAATTCGCCAGTTATGGTAAGCTAAGCAACCATAACTCGCGCCACCACCATGCACTGCTAAGACTTACACCCAGGACATCAAAGATGACATCACAAATGTCATTGATGACATCACTGTCCCATCTCCTCCTCCTCAACAGCATCAAGTGCCTCATCACCTGCAAAAACATAAAAGAAGAGTAATGAAAACCGGCATTAGCACCGTAGCCCACACACATAGGCATGATGAGGCAGACATCAGTACATAAATGACACCTGTCACACATGACAATAACTCTGGCATGCATGCACTGTCAATGAGTTGGAAGGGGAGGCAAAAAGCAGACACTGACGACTCCAAGTTGGAAAAACAACACATGTGCTGCATGCTGGATAGCACTGGCATCACACATTAGCCTGTGAGTGGCATGCACAATCCACATACATGACACATGCCAGCACACAGATGGCACATAGCATAGCCATGGCAGATTTGACAAGGACACCCAGATGGTAGCAAATCAGTACTGCCACCCATCCATGTGAGATAGACATCATGAAATAAAACATGCAACATAGTGTGACAAAACATGCATGTGCCACACGCTGCAACAAAGCCAGTGTTCACTGATGTAGTGATGGCAGGCACATGGATACATCAATGGTTGGTCACTTCGACATGAGAGGATACAATTGTCATCTTCAACATTCAAACTGTGCCCCAAAATGATTGTGTTCAGGCCATGTGTAGGTGCACATTACTCAATCAGCCTGACTGTTCAAATCTTTCCCATAATAAGTCAAGAAATGTGGCCCATTGTGTGGTGTAATCTATGACTGAAGTATGTCACATTTGGGACAGTAGGACACAAAAATGTGTGGTAAAAATGCTAACAATGTAATAAATCAGGCATCATGAACAGGAAAATAGCATGGAGAATGTTGTGGCAAGAGGACAGCTGAAGGCCAAGTGCAGTAATTCATGTGCAAAAAGTGAACTGTGGTCAGAAGGGATACTGTGAAACGGAAACACAAGTCCGGTAAATGGTTTTGAGGGACCACATGGGTGACCCATAGCACTCATGACTACACATCCTCACCTGTCACTCAATCAGAACACATCACCCAAGCAACATACACATGGATTGCACACACATGCATGGTCACTTACCAGACATTGCTTCAAGATCTGGTAGGTCTCCCACGCCTTGGATCTGATCCTCTGTGATGAATGCTCCAGTGACAGACTCATGTTCAGTGAGTTGTTCCTCCTCTGTTGGAGACCCACCACCAGTCACCAGAGTAGAGGCATGATTTGAAGCCAGCTTGTTCTTTGCTCTGCATTTCAGGTCATTCCACCGCTTAGAGCAATCATCAGCTGTGCGCTTCACAAATCCAATTGAACTAATGTGGTCCGCGATGGTCTGCCAGTGGGCCCTACTTGAGCAGTCGTAGTCTTGCACCCTGCAGTCACCACCATTTCCCAGCCATGGGCCGACACATAGCCCACAAGTGCATCTAGTTCGGCATCACTGAACCTAGGCTTCCTTGATGTGCCGCAGTGGGTAGCCGTGTCTGGGGTCCCAGCCTGTACCGCAAGAGCACCCTTCTTCCTCTTGGAAGGTGGTGCGGACCCTTAGTGGCTTACGCCGCTCTGGTTGGTAGGGGCAGAAGCGCAGGTGGACTGGGCACTGGAAGTAGCCAAAGGCACGATGACCAAAGGTCTCACTGCAGGCATTGGCTGCTGGGTGATGTTGGCAGGACCAACCTCGGTGTAATGGACTTGGACCAACACTGTCCCGGCTGGGAGACTAGGAGCTGCGGTAGATTGAGCTGCAGCTGCCCCTGCAGCCTCCTCACCCTGGCTATTTGTGGCAGCAGATGACATTGCTACCCCAGTGCCACGTGGCCTGGTGACAGCAACTTTCACTGCCACATGTGGCTTAGACTTGGTGACCCGGAGGTCAGCCTGGCAGTCATCCAGTGCCGGTTCGGTTGACAATATGGGCGGGTTTAACAAGGCCTGAGCTGGGATGGTGTGTTAGGCAGAAACCTGTGCAGTTCCCTCTGGGACCACTGCAAAAAGTTTAAGACTACAGGAGTTTGCAGTAAACCCAATTGGTAGCAGTCTGCACCACCCAGATTTGCCTGGTAGTTGTGGCTGAGCAGTCAGACATCTCTCAAGATGAGTTAGGCAGTATTTAGAGTATACAAGATAGGGCAATTTACACAGTAGAACAAGCAGACACGGATCAGAGCTTGGGTGTAAAGATATATAATTATTTATTTAAAAACAAATCTATGAAAAACACACTGGCACTAATATGGCAAACAACTTCAATCACAGTTACTATAAGTATATATCAATCCCATAACAATATTTCGACAAGTCTAGGTTGAAGACACCACTTATTTGCAGACAGAGGTGAGTGCTTCACCTAGATGGCACTCTAATATTCATTAGAAAGGGAGAGAAAAAGGCAGGGTAAGAAACCAACTCAGTACCAACACTTTCACGAAGCAAATTCAAGGCAAGCAAGGCAGGGTCTACTGTAGATCACAAAGTTCAGAGGCCAGGCACACTCGGAGAGAGGCAAGGCGGTATGTCCCAAAAGTATCACAGTGGAAATGCACTTCAAGTCTTTGTAGCAAAATGTCACAGAAAGGTTGGGCCAGTTTTTCGAACAATAGTTAAGAGGGTCTGGAGGTGACCCAGTGGAAAGGTAAGGATTTAAGACACCTCACGCTAACCGTCACAAGGGAAGCCAGGTGGACACAGTACCTTGAAAGTGAAGAGACAGCTCCAGCGGGGGCAGTTGTTCCTGGTGGTGGATGCAAGTCGGGGCTTTGCCAGAAGATGAGATGATCTCATCGTAGAGGAAAGTTGAAGATCGTTGCACCACCAGGGAAGAGACCAGCCGCGGAGTGCTCAGTCACAAGGCACCACCTTTTGGTCGTGGTACAGTGGTTAGTGGCTATCCAGTTGCCGGGGTGCTCAGCACGGGCAATTCGACCACTAGATGTCCTGGAAGCGAAGAAAAAGCAAGGGACTGGTTGTTCCCACCAGTCAAAGGGAAGAAGACTATCCAGCAGGGAGATCTCCTCTGTCGTTGGGAAGTGGTGAGTCGGTTCAGCAGGGCTCCACCGGAGGTGTCATCGTTGCAGGTCGGCTCAGCTTTACCCTCGTTGGATTCTTAGGTCCTGTGGCGACTTCTCAAGTTCCAGTCCCAAAAGCCCTGCTTTTATGCAGAAAACCC